>NW_009719671.1:0-12247 GCF_000703405.1 Apaloderma vittatum
GGGGAACGCCGGCTCCGGTCGGGCCTGAGTCCACACAGCCCGGGCATCCGTCACTGACAGGTGTGGAAAAGGCGAAGGTGGTGGAAGGAGAGGCCATAGCGCGAGGCATCCTACGTTAAATGAAGTCAGTTCTCCTGCGGTAAAACTAAGTTTAAAATTCGGCGTGGCTTTAGGTTAGCCTTGGTGCAGGAGGAGGAGAACTCGTCTGCAGTGCAGAGGTTGGGGACCTGACTGGCCTGGAGTCCCTGCGCTCTCCTCTGCACTAGGAAGAACAGCATGGCCCTGGTCCACGTGAATGATCTCTGTCTTCTTCAGGTGTGGGTGGCCAAGCTAGAATCGTTAGGGTATATCCCATCATACTGCCAGCCACTGCTGGGCTTGGAGCATCCACTTGTATTTTCCTTCCTTGGCATATTGTCAGTCTCCTAATAAATAAAGTCTTTAGGTTGCTGTCAGGAGTTTAGGTTCATAGAATCATAGAATGGCCTAAGCTGGAAGCGACCTTAGAGATCATTTTAATTCACGCCACCTCTCGACTGGATCAGGCAACACATGGGGACTGAACGGGAATTGAACCCACGAGCTTAGCGTTGTCAGCGCCATGCTCAACTGACTGAGCTAACCAGAATGACTGGCAGAATCCAGCATTCCAACTAGAGTAAGCTAGTTAATATAAGTTATTATTAACTAGAGTAAGTTCAAAACCTTTTTATATGATGCAACTCTTGACAGGGTGTGACCAACAACCAGGTAATTAGTAACTTTCTTATTAATACATGTAATTGATGTTCTGTAGCTAAGCAAAGCCAAGCTTGCATTTATTGTAACACAAGTATAATTCATACCCAGCTGGAAGAGATTTTCATGATATTCTCTTTATTTTTTTTCTAGGACCAGATCAATGGCACAAAAATTACCCAATTGCCAAAGGACGTCGTCAGTCACCTATTGAAATCAATAACAAAGATGTGCATTATGATCGCTCCCTGCTACCGTGGTTTGCCAGTTATGATCCTGGTGCAGCTAAGACCATCCTCAATAATGGGAAAACCTGCAGAGTTGTATTTGATGATTCCTTCGATAGATCAGGTTAGTTCTGATTTCATCTCAAGGTGTCATTATAGATCAGTGATTATTTCTCAAGTCACCTGGAAGACAGTGTGCTCTGAATGCTCATGGCTGTCAGATGGTCTCAGTGTACCGCTTGCATGTGACACACATGTTTCTGTGTGATTCCAGTGCCCTTCATAACTTGTGGGAAAGGCCCATAGGTAAAATCCTAGGGAATGGAGAAAGCTGCAAAGAAGCTTGGTGCAGGATGAATTAAGGTGTAAGGTAAATTTGCTGTCTTGCCAAAGCCATTGCAGTTGTGTTGCTTTCAAGGAGCATGGAGTCCAGGCTTCATCTATGAGGGCTGAATTCCGTTCAAGCTGAGATGGCCAGCGGAACATCTTTTAACTGTGTACATGGCTGAAGTTACAATAGTTGAAAACTCATCCATGTAGTTTCTGATAAATGAAGTCAAGAACCAGATGTTGCCACGAAGTCACGGTATTTAATCAGTTTGGCATTCATGAGATTTTTGTCTTAATGAGGATTATAGGACTGAGAAATTCCATTGTTTCTACTTTAATGTCCAAAATCTTTCATACACTTGTAGTTATGACAGTGTACAATGTGCTGCATATATAGTGCATGGTTTTTAGGACCTAGTGGGTTATATATTTTGAAGAGATATGTCTGTTGTGTTTAACAGGTGCTAGAAATATTTAGTTTATGTTGGCAGAACCACTGACATTTCACGTTAGTACTGTTGGCTATATTTCAAAGGAAAAAACATTACTGAAAGCAGTATGAAATTACATTAGTGCTGCAATAAAAATCGATTGTATACCTCACTATCCTTGTGTCAAGGTCAACAGAATTGTGTTATTATTTATAATACATGGGATAGTAAGAAAAGGAAAACGAAATTTCAATTTTAGTGAAATATTGAAAAGTCTGTTTTCTGCAGTGTACAGGCGTATTTCTTAACTGCATAGAAGCTCCAGTTTCTATTACAATATATCTAGGATTGGCAGCTATAATTACCAGGAGGAATTTTACTAATAGGTTGATTGATCTTACATACCTATGGACATGGATTTAATTGAATGGATTTTTAATTAATTACTTGAGTTTCATGAAAACTGAGGATCAAAATGTATGTAAGCTGGATTAGTTACATTACCAAAAATCACAAGTGACTTTGCAGTCAAGAATTTGATTACTTTTATAGCAAAGTGGGAATCTGTAGTATGATTTGAATAAAAATATTATCAACGTCAGATAACACAATACATCAGTAAAGAGATGTGGCTGTGGCATATGAGAAGACCTTCATGACTGTTACTTACTATTTTTTACCACCTCTTCTGTTTCTTGGAACAGCATCAGATATATCAATGTTTGTACCTTCTACATAAATGCCAAAGTAATTATTGTTATAATTACTAAGATTTTGCACGGGAAGGAGTATGCAGGCACAACAATCTACAACATGGATGCAACACTGTGGCCACAAAGAGCAGAAAGTTTTGGAATGTTCTGAGTTTTTTTTCAGATGAACTGCTCAGTAACTGTTGTGTTCTGATCTCAGAAATAAAAAGTGACTCACTGGAAAAACAGTAGGTGTATTTCTCAACTCTTTGAAGGCAAGAAACATTCAGTGTTTATTGTTATGTCTCCTTTGTTATACCATTGCCTGCATAGTCTGTGGGTGGTGTTCCTTCTCTAATGTAATGCTAATTGCGGGACAGATGCCACTGTGCGTGCTCCTACTGACTTGAGTATGTTTTAATTTTTTTAGGATAAGTACAGTGACTTTTTTTTTGTATAAAGGAACTACCAGCTGCCTAACACACAATTATGTAATAGTAATCACATAGTAATGAAGCTTTTATTCCTCTGAAACATTCTTTCTATCTCTCTCTCTCTCTCCCTCTCTCTCTCTCTGTCAATCTATTTGAATTACTTCCGAGTTAAGCAGGAAACTAAAGACTTCCTTTATTTTCCTGATTTTTTGAGTTAGAGTGGTCATACCCATACCTGTAGTTGTATCTAAATTTTACTTAGTGGTACGTTAAATAGGTAGCTGAATGCATTGCAAAGGTGAGTGATAAAGTTAATTACTTCAGATATCTCCAAGCTTTCCTTTCATTAGTCTAGTAGAAGGAATTGGAAAATTCATCCCCAGCTGTTTATAAAGTCTGGGTAACTGTAAGATTCTGCTATACAATTGAGGGCTTTGATGACAGATACTTGCTTTAGGAGCTGTGTCATGCCTCTGCCTGTCCGTATAAGTTAATGCATTGCTGTGGACTCAGTTGCCTGATTTACCATACCTATGTATGTAGAAGAGGGACCATAAGCACTGTAAAATCCTTGCAGGTGTAGGCTGGAGTTGCAAAATCCAAGAGAGATCTATAAGCTGAAACCAAAACCTAGTGGCAGTGCCCAGTGAAACCCGTACCAGAAGTTGGCTCCTTTGGCAGCCTGCTGCTGCTAGATTTTTTGGCCTGAATGATAGCTCAGAGGCTCTTTTAGATCCAGCGGTGACTCTGGTTTTGTTTTGAATCAGTTTTGCAAACTTATTTCTACTAGCAGAGTCCCTTTACTTTTAAAATTGCAAAGATCCGCATGCCAGAGAAGTGTTCTGAGAACACCTGACTAGTGGGACCATTGTCATGATGCTGTGAGATATGTAGCGTGCAGCTTCCCTGCAATTAAATGACTCTTTGTCTGTCTTTGTAATACCTTGGTTAGATGCTTAGATAAAAGTGTTCAAGAATTTCATAAACAGCAGAGATACCCCTGAGTCTTGTACTAGAACCCAGACACAGCAGCTGGGGAGAGATACACAAAGGGTTTGTCAGATGGATGTCTTCTTTCACCTTCTGACTTTGCCTGTTGTTTTTATTAAATCCTTGGCACTTTCTGTGGAAGTTCATCATCCAAACAAATTCCTGCTTCTCCTCATTCTGACTTTCTGGTGGATTACATCTAAGAGCTTGGAGTACCTCAGTGCAGGCACACTTTCTTACAAGGTTACGTTCATGCTGTTTGCAGACTCTTTCAGGCTTTGCAAGTGGATGATGGAAAGAAAATATTAGAGACAATTACTGTGAGTAGAGAGAGCTTGTTGCTTGTTGGTCTCTTTTAGTATGACTAGTGCTTGTGGACAGCACTTTCTAGAGCACCACATTGTGTAAAATCTCTTTAATCTTTGCAAATGAGCTTTTGATTATCAGCTGTTGGTGAATAAGTATTTGTTTGTTGGCTGATTTGCTCTAGAACAGTGAAGACAAAATCCATTAACTTTATTTAAGCTGAGGGAAGTCACCCCTTCATTTTGCCTGTCAACACATAGAGTGAGATACAGAATTTTTTCTTGCCTTAATTACATGCTTATGTGCAACACTTGCCCTCTCCGTGGTGGAAATCTGCCTCAGTGATTACACTGAGAGTTGGGGAAAAAAAACTCCATTCTTCTATTAGCTGCCAGTTCTGTCTCATGCTGCTCAGTTTATGATGGGTGAAATAAAAGGTGAGCTTTTTTACTGGAACTAGTGTCCATGTGCGTGCCCACGTAGGATTGCTCAGTGACGGACTGTTCTTCAGTGTGGGTGTAGGGGGATGTGGAATTTGAGCAAGCACTTCAGACTGACATGACATGTTTATGTCTGGTACCAGGCACTAGTGGAGGGTGATGTGCAAACCCATATGAAAAGAGTCGGTCACTGAGCAACGGGAGGAGAGTTTGCAGTGATGAGGCACTAAAAATGAACGAACACTTTTCTTCCTTGTCTTCCGGGGCTGGTTTGCTTATTCTTGCAGCTAGGCCTTGTTACTTTAATGACAGCAAGTTTAAGGGAGTTACATTTTGGTAAGTCTGCTGTGACCATCCTGTTACTTCTCATAGAGCAGAAGCAAGAACAGAAATGCCATGTTTTCGATATTCAGAAGTAAGTCCAGCCCTTCAGCTATCCATGTGAGAAGGATTGTGCAGTATTTTGGAGGACTAAGAGAAAATCTGGCTGCCAATATATCAGGGAGTGAGCCTGCATGCTTCTTTTTTTTAAAGCTCTTGCTTTTTGTTTAAGCAGTGTCACAGGTAGAAGCTCAGAGTGAGTCATGGGGCCTTCTAGAAAAGCATCCTTCTGTGTTTTGTGGTAGGAAAACAGCTATTGCAGCCTTAAAACTGGGAGTCTCAGATTTTTAAGGTGAATATTTCCTGTGCAATAACTGTGAGAATAATTCGCTGTTAAATACAAATATGTAGAAATATAAAAAATAAAGCTATTATTTTAAACACCACTGAAAAACAGTTTAAAGATATGGCAGTTTCCTTTACAAACTTTTGCCCCATATTTTTTTTTTACTGTTATATGGACATGTATGTATTTGTGTTAGTATTTTCTGAAAATAAAAACCCCAGAGGATTAAGATAACTTTATAATTTAAGTTTCAAGCCACATGCTTAAAACAAAACAAAAAAAAGGTTTCTTTCACTAACTTTGAACTAGACATAGGTTGGGGCTTTCTATGTTTTATATATTGTAGAACTTAATTTCTGTAACTGTTTTGTTTACCTTTTTTAAAGCATACGAAAATTTTCATTTACTGACATAGGGAAACTTCATTTACTTACATTGTCATTTTGTGTATTTGTATGTTTTGTTATACACACTTGCAATTAAAAGAAAGAAAACACATTTTTGTCATTCAGGAGATGTTGGTTTATAGGCATCTTAGTCTTTACCTCATTCTGTCTGCTTAAAGTGTGCTAAGTAAAAGCTCCTATCTATTTATATGAGTGGAACAGAAATGTGTTGGCACAAGGTGATGCAGAACTTCACCTAACGCCCAGTCAAGAATGTCTGCTGATGGGCCATCAGTGGAAATAATGACATGCTTTTACCTTAAACTGGATTGTTTGGTCTTACAGATCTACTTTGATGGCCTTGTCAGCTACTTGTTGCCATGTCTGCGTCAGCCACAGTATGGAATGTCAGTGGGAACATGTAAAAGGAATTTTTTGAGAATAACAGCTTGCTATTAATTTTCAGTAAGGAATACTCTTAGCACTTTATTTCTAGAGGTGATCATGGATTTAATTCCTTTTCAGGTTTAAGGATATTTTTCTTTAGCATATAAAGACCTATTCTTGAGAAATGCTGAGTGATTTATAGGAATGCTATGACATCTATTTCCAAATGAAGTCAATGAGAGTTGAATATTAGTATTTGGTGAATGTAAGTTTTTCCCTTTTTATTGTGAGATCCTTTCAAATACACCACCTTCATTTGGTGTATAATGTAAAAATGTTAAAAAAATTATTCAGAATGCAGGTGTCATTCATAACAGCTCAACTTTTCTTTAGGAAAATAGCTTGTATTCTCAGTGATTGCTTTTCTGGCTTATTTGCTATTTTCTTTCCCCTATTCCACAGCCGGAGGGTCCAGTGATTGTAGCAGATGCACAATTTCATAGCTTTTTAAGCAAATAAGTCATAGCCTGCAGTAAGAGACACAATTTGTAGTGTTTTGTGGGAATTTGTTGATCATGTAGCACTTCAGTAGTTGATCTTAATAACGACTATTTTTGTGTCCTTTGAAATAGGTAAATATTAGATGGAATTCAGAGGGAGATTAAGTCATCTTGATTTAAGTATCTTACATGGGCTTTTAAAAGTAGGTGGGTTATGTCTCTGAATTCCTATTCTCATCAACACAGGTGGAGTCACACTTAATCAGTGGAGTCCAGAGACCAATTCAGGTCACAGTCTGTTGAGTGTCTGCCTTAAGGCAAGCAAAATTTCTCTAGAGGCTTGACTGTTCTGATCAGGAGCTTATTTCAGTTACTCAAACATAGGCATTTCATGCTATTTTTAATAACTTAATATATTTCAACTTGCCTCCAGACACTGCTTAAAAAAAACCCCCAGTTCATCTATGGAACTTGTATCACCTCTTCCAGTCCTGTCCAGATGTCTTTGGGATATCCCAGAAGGTACCAGATGCACATTTGTGCAGCTCAATTAAACCAATGATTTCTATTGACTGTAATGGAAGCCTAGACACAACTAATTTTCATCTGCCTGTAAGTGCAGATGGTTGATGAAGAGAGTTGCCTGAAGTGCAACTAAAATCGGTGCACATTTCCTAGAGGTACTCAGTGGTTTCAGAATAGAAGACATGTGTACGTTCAATATGTAGTTATGTACATAAATATTTTAAATATATCTATTTCTATTAAAAAAATTGGAAGGTGCTTGAGTCTAATGCTGTTGCAGATTATCATTTGCAGTGCTGAGAGGTGGGCCACTTCCAGGAGTCTACAGGCTGCGTCAGCTTCACTTCCACTGGGGTTCGTCTGATGACCATGGCTCTGAACATGTGGTGAATGGAGTGAGATATGCAGGAGAGGTAAAACTCACCACTTCTTACTTTAAAATAGGTTGTAAAGTAAAATTTGGCACTTCCAGGTAGGAGAAAATTTTTCTGCTTTTTGAGAGTTCCTTCTATTTATTTGTCAGTGACATTTTATCATAGAATCATGGTATGGGTTGGAAGGGACCTTAAAGATCATAAAATTCCAACCCCCTGCCATGGGCAGAGACACCTTCCACAAGACTGGGAGCTCCATGCTCCATCCACCCTGACCTTGAACACTTCCAGGGAGAAGGCATCCAGAACTTCTCTGGACAAACTGTTCCACTGTCTCACCACCCTCATTTTATTCTTATTGCCATTGATTTTTGTAAATGTAAATCAGGCTGAAGTAATTCTCACAGCATAAAAAAAAGAAAAATACTATGTCAAACAAAAGTTTTCATGTTCTCAGACCAGCATGGCTTGAAACATAGGACAGCAAGACTGAATTACTGAGAAGCAATGCAAACTTACTAAAACAGTATTCTTATAGTATTACAGTAGAAGTATAAAACTGTAGCGACAGAAAGGATGAAGAATGCGTTACCTTGATTTTGTACCACTTTAGGACTGTAAGAGAAGATGAGAACTGTAGACTAATAATATGCAGAGCTTACATTCCTGTGGATTCTTGGCTAGATCTGCTATAATTTGAAAGCCAAATGGAAATGAATCGCGCATCAGTAGATGACTTCTGAATGACATGTTCTACCTGCTTACTTAAGATGTTTTCTCTGTTCTTTGGCTTTAAGAAGAGATTTCTGTTCTTTATTTTTGTGCTTTCTGTATTAAGATGTGTGTAGTTTATTTTAAAGCAAATAGTAGTCTAGATAGTAATATATGGCAGATACAACTCATGAATTGCTGTCGCCTTTTTACTTTTTTTTTTCTGGAGAAACTAATCCTCATTCTTTGTTGCCCCAAACTCTCTCATGTATATGAAGAACTCTAAATTTAGCTGTTGATGGCTTGCTAATCAATAATGGATTCTTTTTACATGCTTTTCCTTGTTTCCAGCTACATTTGTTACACTGGAATCCCAAATACAGCAATTACCTCGATGCTGTGAGAAGAACTGATGGAATAGCTGTTTTGGCCATATTTTTGCAAGTAAGTTCTTTATACTGCTACTATAGAGTTTTCTGTTCTTAAAGAGTTAAAAAAGCAAAACCTTCTGAATGTATTTTCTAGGGATCATGCCACGTTAAAGGGCTTGCACTCTTTTCAAGTTTTAGAGCATGACTCATGTTGTTTCAAATGACATCCAATGCTATGCACACTTGTCTGAGCAGCTATTGTGTCACTGTGTGGCTGGTGGAAACTGTAAATTCAGATATATTTGTCCCTGTTTTGGGGACACGATGTCAGTAGTAGCCTTCTGACCAACAGCAGTCAGCTGTCTTCTCTGCTAATCATGGGCTGATTTCAAGGACAAATACCGCTCCTAGGCTTTTCATGAGCTTTCTGTCAGGAAAAAATAACTCATTGAATATACAGCTAACTCATTTTTCCTTAAAATCCTTCTGGGGACATGCAGTCATAGCCTGAAATAGTGGCCTTTACCCTCTCTTTAATTAATATTCACTGCAGATAGAAAGATGGATGTCTGTGTCAAGATCAGCAATTGCAAACAGTAGATCTGACCATGAAATCTGCTTTTTAAACTAGAATGAAACTTTTTCCAAATTCCGTACTTGAGTCTGAAGAGTTACTTATCTTTGTTAGGCTAAAATTACATGTCAACAAGGATGGTTTTTTTGTGAAATTACCCATGATGCTGAGATTCTGTACTGATATTATTTCCTCACTTGTATCAGAATATCTCTCGGGGTACAGACAGAGGATACAGACAGAAGACATGCCTTGCTAAGCTGAGTAGGGTTTGTAAGTTGGATTAATGCATCGTAGTTTTATAGTTGATATATGTTTAGAAACATATATGAAAAAATAGGAGAAAGAAAATTGATCTTTGGTTAGCTCATGCTGTCTTCTTCTTTACAGGTAGGGAAAACTCCCAAACTAGAGATGAAGAGAATTCTCGAAGAAATAAATGCTATCAAAACCAAGGTAATCACGTTGGGCTTTTTGTTATAAGAAGATTGCTGTAAAATTCTCAGGCCAAAAAAAAAAAAATGAAGAGGCATGACTTTGTAGTTCTCAAATTCTGCTCTGCAGCATCACCAGAATATACCAGTGAATATAACCATGTGTAGCTTTACCAAACTCCTTCTTTGGCTTTAGTAGGCCTTACAGTTTTGTGAAAATTAGAGTCCTTTTCCCAAACTTTACTCACCTAAAAGCTAGGCATAGAGTCTTATTCCCTCAGTGGTCAATGGCTAAAGAAAGAAGGTACCTTTGAAAATTGGTCCATTTGGCCTTGCAATAGGCTGCCTGATGGACCTCTGGAAATGGCACTGACTGGACATCTGTGCCTCAGGTAACATTGTGTTATAAGAATCTCACATTTCATAGGCTGTTGTGTTTGTTATTATCACTATTATAAATCTAGAGTATCACTATTGTAAATCTATAAATATAACTATTATAAACCTAGAGTACCTGTCTCACTTTGTTATATGGTGACCTAATCCAATATTCATGAGATAGACAGAATTTCCATAAGAAAGGAGGCCAAGAGGAAGAGTATTTCTGCACAGAAACCAGTGAAGCACATGGATACTGGACACTGCTTCACATGAGTTAGCTCAGGTACAAGAAGTAGCATCGTGGAGTTTCTTAAAGTACCAGAGCTGCGTCTTTGCCTAATCTGACCAGAGCTGTTGAAGAATTTTCTGTTTTAGTTTTGTTGTGGTTTTTGTTATGTTTTTTAAGGGGAAAGAAGCTCCTTTTCCAAACTTTGATCCTTCAATTCTGTTCCCTAAATCTCGTGACTACTGGACGTACCATGGGTCTTTCACTACTCCCCCTTGCGAAGAGTGCATCACCTGGATTGTTCTAAGAGAGCCTATCGTAGTCAGCTCAGACCAGGTAAACTTCAAATTGATAATATTTTATCCACTTCATTCTAGTTACGTGCCATAACCTCATCTTACACTTCTGACAAGGAAAATGCTTATGGGATTCCGTGAGAAATTGCATGATTAAAAGAAGAGTGGAGAACTGAATACCTTAGCACTCTGTAGGGAACCTGTAAAAATCTTCAAAGGACTGCAGTGTACTACCTAATATGTGCAGTCACTTAGATACATCTCTTTATCTGTCTCTGGATGACTCCTACAGTGATTAATTGAGCAGAGATGATGATCTTCTCTACTTGGAACAGCTTGTTGTTTCCTAGGCCACACAAGACATCATGGTGGTTCAAATCCACAGGCATTAGAGAGCTTTGTAAATCAGTAAAATCATAATGCAGTGTAGATGGTAAGGGTTTATAGCAATAGTTACTATATATGAGAGTTCTTGCTCCCATGGGCTCTTATGGCATCAGCTGAAGAATAGTTCTCTTTGTTTCCCTATGTTCCCACAATTTTAACTCCTTGCTAGTAGGAAAAGGTAGAGCTGGATGTGTCTCATACCTTTCATTTCACACAGAGCTTGAAACTCTGCCTTACACCAAAAGCCAGTGTAGGAAAGCTTAAGCCATTAGCTTGTATTCTCCTGCAACCATTTAAATCTGAACATGGACACATTTAACTAAAGCTTATGTTGGGTTTGCACCAATGATTTGGATTGTCTCAAGCTTCCTCACATAAAGCATTTGTTGCTTATCGTGATGAATGACGGCAAGCACTGGAAAAATTATGAATAAAGCTGCTGTGAAAAAGTGACCATCTGCAATGAAATGCCGTGGAATGGTGAGGTGCCCTAACTCCATTGCACACTGAAACCAGAGTCCAGTGTTCGCACCTGCAGCTGAGCATTTCCAATTTTTTTGCTTTGTAAATGTGTCTCTTACACATGCTTGTTTGAAAAATATCCTTTATCAGAAAACAATTTTAATGGGGTTGGTGATTCTGTCTGCCCTGTGTTCTAGATGGCATCATGCAGATTGCATTAAAAAGGTTACAGAAGTGTTCTATCAAGTACTGATAGCCCTGTTTCTGGAAGGTGCACCAGCTAAATTTTCACAAACAGGAGCAGCATCAGATAACTAATCTCTTGTTAACTAATGAAAGCCTTCTCAGGCCACTTACTGTAAAGAAGTATTCCTTATTAGTCCTCATTCCTCCTCCATACCATTTATAGAAATTTGAATGCCTTCTTTTGTTGCATTTCAGCCTGTGATTGTACTTGTGCCACAAAAGTCAGTTTTTCTCATCTGAGATTGTTCCTCTACTCAGCAGACTATAACGGTATGATATCCTAAATTTCAAGACTCCAGAACAATGAGAACATGGACATTAATCAAGTGACTGACATATTATGTGTATATATGTAGTCACATTTTCTTTTTATTTTTGGTTCTCAAGGAGACATGGTGTTTTGTTGTATTGGTAGGTGCTTATATCACGAAAAAAAAAATCAGTTTTCCAATATTTTGTATTTATGTGGCTCTTTATCTTTTAAAGAACAGGACTCAGGTATGATGGGAACCTTATCTGGCATGAGGTGAAGTATAGTAATGTATTCATATAACTTACAGCTTAATTTTCACAGCTTACTGAATCAATCTACCTCCTGTTTCCTTGCTAATCTGAAAATTAAAATACATGAGCTATTTTGAGGCTGGTACTTGGGTGAAAAATACAAATATAATCCGACTGGTTTCCGCCAAATAAATCTACTTGGAATCATAGAATGGCCTAGGCTGGAAG
>NW_009719672.1:0-6790 GCF_000703405.1 Apaloderma vittatum
CACTCCTCCATTTCTGTGCCAGCTGTTGTGGTGCAGTCCTTTTCCCCCATTCTTAAATATGTTATCACAGAGGCATTTCTCTTCTATCACTTTACTGATAGGCTCAGTCTTGGTGCAGCGGCGGGGCCCCCCTTTTGGGCCGCTTGGCCAAACTCGGGAAGCTTCTAGCAGCTTCTTGTAGAAGCCACCCTGCAGCTTCCCCCCTGAGGCCACCAAAATCCAGCCAGGCCAACCCAATACAGTCCCGTAAGCCTGAATATTTATATATGCAGACCATCAACGAAAATTGTATCATGATTGCAATATTTGCTGTGGTGGGTTCACCCTGGCTGGATGCCAGGGTCCCACCCAAGCTACTATATCATGCCACCCTCAGCTGCATAAGGGAGAGAAAATATAACAAAAGGCTCATGCATTAAGATGAGGACAGGGAGATCACTCACCCATTGCCATCACAGGAAAAGCAGACTGAACTTGGGGAAATTAGTTTAATTTATTGCCAACAAATCGGAGTAGGATAAAGAGAAATAAACCGATTTCTTAAAACACCTTCCCTCACCCCTACCTTCGTCCCAGGCTCAACTTCACTCTTGATTTCTCTGTATCCTCCCCTGAGTGTCATAGAAGGATGAGGAACGAGGCTTGTAGTTAATTCTTCACACATTGTCTCTTCTGCTCCTTCCTCCACATGCTTCCCTTGCTACAGTATAGGGTCCCTCCTGTGGAACACAGTTGTCCATGAACTTCTCCAGTGTGAGTCCTTCTGCTTCCTGTGGGCTACAGTTTTTCAGAAACTGCTCCATTATGGGTGCCTTCCATGGGGTCTAGCCCCTCAGGAACAGATTGCTCCAGTGTGGGTCCCTTACACGGGGTCCTGCCAGAAAACCTACTCCAACACAGGCTACTCCTGTCAGAAGCCTGTTCCAGCACTGGCTCTCCATGGGCTCACAGCCTCCTTCAGACAATCACCATGCAGGGGTGAGGTCCTGCATGGGCTGCAGGTGGATATCTGCGTCACTCTTAACCTCCATGGACTGAAGGGAAACAGCCCTCCTCATTGTGTTTTCCACCAGAGGCTACAGGGGAATTTCTGCATTTCCTCCCCTTCCTTGTTCACTGACCTTTTGCTCCCTGCAGAGTGATTTCTTTCACATGCTCTAAAATTGCTGATGTGGTCAGCTGTGGATCTTTCTTGGAGCCAGATGGCATTGGCTCTGTCAAATATGGGGGAAGCTTCTGGCATCTTCTCACAGAATCCACACCTGTACTCCCTCTGTTAAAAAAACCTTGCCACGCAAACCCAAAGCGCATACAAAATATATGCTCTCTATTCAAAGACAATGGAGAATTATGTCAGAGTATGAGAAGGGTGTGAAGGTCTTTGTGCCATCTGTGGATTCCTTGTACCATCAGTGGAAAATGTGTATTTCCTCAATCAATCCTATTCAGACATTTTCTGTACATGATTTAAAAAACCTCAAACACTGGTCTGCTTGCTGTGATTCATCACAAACAACGGTTGCTGTCCAAAGTTCTCCCTCCTCCTGAAGGTTGATTTTTCTACTCTGTGCTTGTGTATCAGCTTTGGAAACATTACGTTTTATTGTGTTGATATTACTCTAGAGGAATATCTAAAGACACATATGTTGCCTTTTATTTTTCTAAGAAACAGTCAATACTTAACATATTTTTTTTAAAAAAATGACAAATTACACCTTCCAGAAAATCTGCTTTGTCATTATAAATAATGAGTGTCAGACAGTTGCATCATTGTCATGTGAGGTGAGGCATAGCTAATTCTAACATCCTAGTAGCTTCCTGAGACAAGAATCTTTTAATACACTTCATGTTTTTGGGTCGTTAACACACTGGTTGGAAAGTCTGCTATAGTTTTCTGCCCCTCTAGAAGAGCTGTGAGAACTTTCTTTAATCCTCTGCTCTGAGCCTCTTAACTGAGTTGCTTGATAATTTGCTCATTTTGTTATGAAATTTAGGTGTTTCAGTCACAAAAGCAGACTGTATTTCCCTTAAGCACTGGGAAACATAGAAGCAACAGTTTGAACACTGTGGACTGCTTCTGAGGAGTCAGCCCAAACACCTTTGTTCAAAATGGAGTAAAGTGGCCCTCTGGTCTTATGCTTTTAGACCATCTATTGACTTCTGTTGGTTGTATGTGCGCTTGAAGTTTCCAAGTATTGAAGACCCATGACAGAATGGCTCCTGAATGAGGAGTCATGAATTTGTGATGTTATTTTTAGTCTTTTTTTTAATGAGAATTTTCCATTACAATGGTTGCTTAAGGTATTTGATGATATCCTATAGAATTTATAACACTTGTTCTATGGCTAGTGACAAATGCTCTGGGTCAGTCACCTTACTCTGGATGATTTAGGCAGCAATCTTCTGTTTAAATGGTCCGGGTAATTCTGTACCTTAACATCTGACTTCAGTCTGAGTTCAATCTCCTTTAATTTGTTCCATAACATTTGTGACTAGGAAAAAAGTGTGGTAAATTTTCAAAACCTCTAGGAAGAACTAGATGGTTTTCGAGCAGTTTTGGAAGGTACTTAAAACTACAAAGAAGAAAATTGGATTAACCTTAATAACCGTTGGATTAAAATACCATTGTATATTTAGGATATAACTTTGATTTAGTTTGCTCTAGCTTTACAGATCTCTAGCTCAGGTGAGTTACTACTGACTTAGACTTGCAGAAGTGAAAGAAAAAATCAAATTCTTAATGGATTGTTGATTTCAATTTGAAGTGTAAGGAAATGCTATTTCTAAGGTTGATGTTGTTAGACCCTGACTTTTAATACCACTCAGATAAAGTTTTCATTGTAAACTTAAGAATACAAACAAGTAAAAATATTAATAAATATATAAGGAAAATGCTAGATATATCCTTCCATTAACCAAGAATACATGAGAAAATCAAAAGTTAGTATGGAGTATCTGATAAGTTAGGGTTCTTTTTTAAGGTTTCTGATATCTTACACTTTTTTTATCCTTGTAAACAATGCCTGTGTCTTTTGATTTTTATCTAATTAACAAGTATCCTGAAACAAAGATGTATGAAATCCTTTTCCTTCAAAAAAAGATATTTCTTTGAATGCTCCAAACAATGCCTCAGTTATGCCACAATTAATTTCTCTAGCCAGTACAAGGAACTACTGCAGTATCTCAGAACTTTTTGCAGTTTTTTTGCAAATTATGACCTTTTAGAGGCAACTATCTTTTTGAAATTGTAGCAAAATGTTTTAAATGTACATAAGGAATGTAGAGGCTTTCCTCCAACTTCTGCAATATTGGGAACTTTAACAGCTGTTTCTCACTGACTTTTACCTACATTTAACTTCTGAATGTCTCAGTCTGAACTGAAACAGAGACTAGATTCATGATCAGACAAAACCTTTTTCTTTAATCAAGTTAATATTCGGATCCTTACAAGGATTTGAAGCTTTCTTTAGATTTAATTAAAAAACATTTTCACATTGTCTCTTAAGATGAAAAAAATATTTTTCTTTTTACCTTTTTTGCTGATTTACTGTTCTGACTAAAGTCAAAGGACTGTCTGCACCATTTGAATGTTGAGCCGGACAAACTGACAAGTCAATTGGTTCCAATTTATGTCTCTTTGGAAGGGAAAAATATGTTTTGAGTCAGTCAGTAAGCTCAGAGGGAAATAATCTAGAAAGAGTCACTACAAAACCTTACACATTCAAGTCCCTTCTGAGTAGTGTTAGGCATGTATTACTCCATTGACTACAGTAGTACAACTGATCTGTAATAATACAAAAGAGAAAAAGAATCAGACTTGTTTTTTATTTTATTCTGAGAAAGAGGGAAGCAACATCTAAACTCATGTGAATGCCCAGACACAGGAACACACATACACACTCACACACACAAACGTTGCTTGGACTAAATTGAAATCCTATTCCTGAATATGAGATGAGACTTTCATAAATCAATCACCATTAATCTTTAACATGGGAAAATCTTTATGGACTGATCTACCCATTTATAATAAAACATAGAAGAAATGTAGAAGAGAAGTGTTTCTTCTGAAAGACACTATAGGGTTTCTGCTTTCCTATTTGTGTTTTCTTCATAAAGTTTCAGGAAATTAATGAATTGGTAAACTATGTATATCATTTCTATCCTTTTACGTTCTCCTGAAAGCATTTGATATTCCTTTGTTTTATGTAAAAGTAGGAAGATTCACAGCTAATGGTGCTTTATGAGAATCAAAGGTTTACTATAAAAAACAGAACAGTAAAACCAAGTCAAGGATCTTGTTCCTTAGAGCATATTCTGAGAAAGATCAAAGAGATATTAAATTGCAGATTCTCAGAATGGCTAAGGGTGGAAAGGACCTCTGGAAATAGTCTTGCCCTTCACCCTATGCAGCCCAGAGCTGGTTCTCCAGGACCATATCCAGATAGTTTCTGAATATCTTCAAGGATGGATTTTCCACAGCCTCCCTGGGCAATCTGTGCCAGAGCTCTATCACCCTCAAAATGAAAAAGTGTTTCCTGGTATTCAGAGGGAACTTTCTGTGTTTTGGTTTCTGTTCACTGTCTCTTTTTCTGCCACTGAACACACTGGAAAGAACCTGGCTCCATCTTCTTTGCACCCTCCATTCAGGAATTTCTATACATTTATCCCCTGAGCCTTCTCTTCTCTTCTCTTCTCTAGGCTGAACAGTCCCATCTCTCTCAGCCTTTCCTCAGAGGAAAGATGCTCTAGTCCCTTCATTGTCTCTGTTGCTCATTTCTGAACATGATCCAGTATGTCCTTGTCTCACTTGCACTGGGAAGCCCAGAACTGTACATGACATTCAAGGTGCGGCCTCACTAGTGCTGAGAAGGGACTCAGCATGCTGACAGTTCTCTTCCTGGTGCAGCCTAGGGTAATGCTGCCTCTTTTTTTGCCATAAGGTGACAATACAAGCTTGTATTCAACTTGGTGTCCACATGTCTTTTTGGTGAAAAGTAATAGCCATTGAAAAGCATCAAGATGTTTACTGGATGTGACAGTAGGCAAAAAACTGAGCTGGTAGCATGGTCTGCTGATGTGCTCGCAGGCTGGAGCTGCAGGGATGGCTGGGCACACTCATCTGCTTGTCTGGGTCTGATCTCAAGACGCTCCATGTGTGGGAGCCTGCTGGGACTCCTCCAAGGCACTTGAGGGCCCTGGAGCTGCACTGTGCCTCTGTGCTCAGTGGCCCCCTTCTGATAGCAGAGGGTGTGTTGTCGCTGGCCAGGCTGTGTGGGTTGTCATGCCACTATGGGGATCTGCTCCAGAAGCTCTCTCAGACCATGTCCCTCTGTTTGTTGTGGAACACAGTACAGGAATGGACATAGTATGGCCTCACCAGTGCTGAGGAGAGAGGAAGGATCAGCTCCCTCAATGTGTAGGTAAGACCCCCTAATGCAGTACACCATTAGACCTCTTTACCACAAGGGCACATTGCTGGGTTAACCTGGTGTCTACCAGCATCCGCAAGTTTTTTTCTGCCAAGCTGTTTTCCAGCTGAGTGGTCCCAGCACACAGTAGTGCATGGGGTTGTACTTTCCCAGGTGAAGGACTTTTCATTTCTCTTTGTTGAATTGCATGAGGTTTCTGTCAGCCCATTCCTCCACGTTGTTGAAGACCCTTTGAATGGCAGCAAAACTCTCTGATGTGTTGTGGTTTGAGCCCACCGAGATGACAACAAAGAACCACTCAGGTGCTTGCTCACAGTTTCCCATCTCCTTTTTGGGATGGGGAAGAGAAAATATAATAACAGGCTTGAGGGCTGAGACAAGGACAGGGAGGACACTCACCAGTTATGATCATGGGCGAGAAACACAGTAGACTTGAGGAGAAAAAATTTTGTTTAAACCACAAAACTGCCACCAGTTTACTAATTGAGTCAGAGTAGGAAAATATGAAAACACAATTAAATCTTAAAGACATCTTCCTCCCACCCCTCCCTTCTTCCTTGGCTCAGGTCTGTCCCCGATTCTGTATTTCTTCCCTGTGCCTGGCAGCTCAGGGGGATGGGGAATGGGGTTTGCAGTCAGTCCATCACATGTCTCTGCTGTTATGTTCTCCTCAGGGACAGGAGTCCTTGCAGTCTTCCACTGCTCCAATGTGGTGTTCTCTCACAGGAGACAGTCCTTCATGAACTTTTTCAATATGAGTTCCTACAGGGCCAGTCTTCCATGAACAGCACCAGGTGTGGGCCTCCCATGGGCTGTGGGACTCCCAGTGTCGGACTGCTCCAGCTCAGGCTTTTCTTGGCGTAGACTCTTTCTCTGGTGCTGGGTCCTCCATGGGCTGTAGGCAGAATTCTGCTCTACTGCTACTCTACTGGTCTTCAGTGGCTCAGCCTGCCATGTCACCATGGGCTGCGGTGAAATCTCTGCTCTGGCCCACCTCTCCTCCCCCTTGCTTACTGATTTTGTTGTCCACATGGCTGCTTGTCTCACATCTTCCTGCGTTTTCAAAAACAAAGAACTCATCAACACAAAAAAACATGCCCAACAGTCTTTTCCCTTCACAGAATCACAGAGTCACAGAAAGTTAGGGGTTGGAAGGGACCTCAAAAGATCATCTAGTCCAGCCCCCCTGCCAGAGCAGGATCACCTACAGTAGGTCACACAGGAACTCATCCAGGCATTTTTTAAATGTTTCCAGAGTAGGAAGACTCCACAACCTCCCTGGGCAGCCTGTGCCAGTGCTCTGTCACCCTCACAGTGAAAAACTAAATCCTAATATTTTTGTGGAGCCTCCTGTGCTC
>NW_009719673.1:0-32420 GCF_000703405.1 Apaloderma vittatum
TGTTGAAGAGGACTGGGCCCAGTACTGATCCAATTTCCCTCAAATTGAAATTACAATTTGGGATCCTATGATAGAGAATCGTGATCAAACATGCTCACAGGTCATGGAAATGTCACCAATGCTAAAGCAGCTATGGGGGAAAAGCCCTGCCATCAGAAATGCATCAGCTCTCAAACATCTTCAGAAGCCAGCCTTTGAGGTGACATGCTAGGCAAAAATGCAAAAATTTTGGATACGCTTAACACCTAATCCAAAAAGCAGCTTCTCCAGTCTGGACTGGAGAAGTCAGGCCTGGCAGAGACAGAAAGCCAGTCCTATGAAAGAAGAAGAGTAACAGCTATCATGAGAAAGTCTCTAGGAAAAAAAGTCAGTGAGAAAGTAAATTATTTTTGAAGATTAGCTCAAGAATGGCTATTTCTCGAAGCAAAATCTTGCTATCCCTGTTCCATATGCAATACAACGATATGATTCCAAAGGGAAAAGAATGGATGCAGAACTAGGAAGAGACAAAGCCAAGTATCATCCAAAAGAAAAAAAAACACACAAAAAACCTCGTAGAAACCCCAAAGTAGGTGAAACAGAGATTCAGTTGACTGACAAATTACCAGTCATCTGTTCAATAAGAGATTGGAAGAAGGAAAAGCTCTCAACTAGCCTTCCACGTTTCAGAACACCCAAAAGAATCAAGACTTTTAAATCTTACTATAAAACAGGTTAAATTTTTACAAACTACCTCCAACTCCGAATTCTTCAGCACATAAGTTTATATTTACATTTTAAAATGTGGCCTGTATGGGGTTTTTCATTGTCCCAATCCTTTATAAATTAAAGCAGAGAACACTGCCTAACCATACAAAGTTCCTAATATACAAGTCATGTGGGAAATACTGCCTTTGTTATTTTCACACTGAAAAACATATTCCATACTGTGGGGATAATGAGAGCATAAAACATTAACACTACATTTTTCTATACCATTCTGCATAATGCAGCTGTTCATTCATTCATCCTCAACAATCAAATTAATTTGCAATCGGTTTGCTGGAGATGCACAAAAGCAGACCGCACGTACTGCAGAAGAAAACGAAGTTGCTCACATGCCATATACCACATCAGTGACACAAGACGCCCAACGCTAAGAGAAGTAACAGGGAGCTGCAAAACAGCATTTTCAAAGCAGCAGCTGAGAAAAGGCACTTTGCCATTAGCTGTCTTGTAGTGAAATTACGGGTAAGTGGTTTTGGATGAGTCTCACCTAACGTCAATTCTCTCTGATGGTCTCCCGTCCTTCTCAGGCTCAAGCCAAACCTTTAAGGAGACAAACGTTAAAAATCCCTAAACATTATAGCTCCTTCATATTATTTGTATTAATGTAATATTACAACACAAGCACTGATGGGGTCCCACTGCACTTGTACAATCAGTTCTCCAAATTATTTTTATTCTAAAGAAACAAACTGGGCAAAGACCAAGCAGAGGAAAGCACAGGAATGGTAGGTACTTCAGACAAGGACACAGTAGGCTGAAGGTGGAATCAGAAGCATCACAATTTACTGAGTGCAATGTCATATCTACTTTACCACATGCTCCCCTAAGTCATGACTTCACCCTTTTCAGGTTTTAAAAGTATATCCTATTTAGGGTTTTATACCTCATTCATCATCATAAAAATGTGATGAACAATGAAACTAGCTGCTTTGATTGCGGTTTCTTATTTATTCCATTTTGCGGAGTGGCAAAGGACACATTGCCCAATATATATAATGGTGTCATTCCATCTGCTCCTAGGTTGCAGGTCCCACACCTCCCTGCTGTGCTGGTCTGCTGACAGTGGGAGTTAATGGATGACAATGCAGCAAAGTACTTCTGATTAGCTACAAACTGATGCCTCAACTGTTTTTATATGAATTTAGTACAGTGGAATCACGCCACAATAAGAGCACTGAGACTGCAGTTCTCGGTTTGATGGTATAGAAGTGGAACGTGGGCAGTGCCAGTGCAAGCTTCCCTCTTTTACACTAGGAGAGAGGGCAAAAGCCACACACACAAAATTACAAACCCCACAGATGACTAATACTCAGAAGGACGTGGTTTCTCTACTCCTTGCCTTAAACCTGTCTGCTGAGGCTAGCAAGAAAGATGATAATTTCTTGTAGGGTTGCTTATGCATTGAGATACCATGACAGATCTGTAGAAATGCTGGTGAAATGGCTTTTCTGAACTTCTTACTGCTACTGATCGGGATGGGTTTTGGGTAGGAAAGATTGCTTATCCTACTAATGTCATCACCAGCCAAAAGGAATCTATTTAAAACAAGAACCTGTGGTACAATCCCGACACAGTCTGTACCTATAAAAACTATTTATGATACTAGTTAAAGCAGTCAGAAATTCTATAACTTAGATTCATGTTATTCAAACAATAGGGCAGCACTGTTAAACCATTTAGAAGTTATATGCCACAATCATTTAATTCCTTTTGCAGAAGGAGGATTAAAGAAGAAAAAACAATCCACCTGTAAAGCAGCAAAATTCCCATGCTCCAAGATATATTTAACATGCTCAGCAGCCATGCTCCAACTAGTGCCAATAAACACAAGTGTACTGCAAGCAAGAGCCTTTTTCTTACTATATAAATCACAGCTTTCCAGCTGGATCTTTACCCGTATGTCATATATTCTTTGTGTATTCACAGACCGGTGTAGAAACTTGTAAACATTCAAAATCATCATCACCAATCCAAGTTGTTGAAGACTTGGAAGAGGAATTAGGACATAGTGCTCTCATCTGTAAGCAACAGATATTCAGCAAAGAATTTTGGACAGATTTCTTTGGTAGCTTGTACTTGCTTATGGGATTTATTTCCTTCAGCTCAGACCTTCATACATACTAGACACAAAAATATTTTTAGAATGCTGTTATGGTAACACAGACATAAAAGGACCTCCTTAATCTAAGTCACATGCCCTGGAGAGTCATTATAAAGACATCTCCTTCAGAGGGGCCTACAGGTCACAACTCAGAAAATGGTTCCAAAGTTCATTTCCTTTATTGAATGGCCAAAAGCCACAGTCAAAACGTGCAACAGGATAAGCACAGCACCAAGGTAAAAGCAAGGTTATTGCCAGTGTGATGGGTCTTGCTCATAGGAAAGACCCTGGTGGGTTGTGTGGCCATGAGAGCACACACTACAGCAGCGTACTGCAACATCAGCACCCTTTAGGTCCCTAAATCAATACCACTGCCCATTAAAAACATAAACAGTCATCTCTTCAAGATCTTGCATATTCTAATGTTTGTCAAGACACACTCCTTTCATTTCCTCTGTCTTTTAGTTATTTTTCTTACCTGATACCCATAATAAAACATTGCTGATATGCTGAAATCCACTACATTCACTTACTAACTGTGGTTTTACAGCTCATTTTAGCTGTCCAAAATGAATTTAAAATAGAGATTTTCCTGCACAACTCAACTCATAATGATGCACTGTAGAGTATTAGCAAGACAAAAATTGCAGCAAAGATAATGAAAGTCTTTGTAATGCTATTAGGTGAATACGGAAATATGATCAAAGAGAGCATGTTCAATAAGAAAAATAAAATTCTAACTGTGGAACTGCATTTTCAACAGTACTGTCCAAAACCGTTCCACAGTGGAACTTATGTAAATAAGGACATAATAGGAGGACAAAATTACTGTAGGGGTATAATTTTGATTGTTGAACCTGCATTACTCAGGATGATGCATTAGCCAGAGAAAGCACAGCTAGATGCTAGATCCCAAGCTGAGTTCACTGGGCTAATAATTAGAAAGCCTTTTCTTTTTTTGTTTTTACTTGCAAAGGGAGAAAATTTCATATGGAAATCACAGACTCAGTGACTCCATCCCTTGGGGCCATTTTTACAAAGTCAACTTTTCAAAGCAGAACCACAATATAAAACCATCTGGAAGTACAAGTTACTGCAGAATACAGTTTGCTCACTGATTAAACAACACTTCACGCCATGAAAGAATTTCACTGGGGCACCAGATTCTGTGTTGCAGATTTTTATTTTGCTTTTTTAACCTCATTTCAGGCAACAGGTGAAATGAGTTTCACCTACAAGTCAGAGAGTTTGGAAACAAATGACCATACTTGTTTTCTTGCACCCTGCAAGCCACACAGGATCTAGAAATTTTACTTTGCCGAGGGCTATGTTATTCATTGCATCTACCTTAAAAGAATCTCTTGCTCTTTGTAATGTGGATTTGAACCTTAGTGCAGGGATGCAACCTTGTGTAAGTGCCTAAAGCACCATTCAGTCACCATGCATGGATTGCTACTGATGGCCAGTGGGCTGGTACAAACAGTTCTTGCCCTGAAGTATGTGCAGACAGAAACAGCTGTGCTACAAAAATTGGATTTTCCTGACTCCGGAGTCATGCTGTCTCATGCTGTCCATGAGGCTCATCCAGTTGCTCTCACCTCCAGCAGCCCAGTCACTGATCTGGACTCAGAACCTCCTCCCATGGCGCTGCGACTTCATTCCCTCCTCAGGCTGCGTTCAGAGTGAGGAGTCCCAGGAAGTTCACCTGGGATATCCAATCAGGTTTAAGCAGGCAGGAAAGTCTGTTTCTTCATTATTGAGAACATGGAGCAAAATATCCCAACATGTCTGAAAACAGGCCTACCTAGGGTTCAGCATGCAATGCTACGAGGAGTTAACAAGCGCAGTTACCATCAAATAATGCCAGTTGTTTTGCTGTGGTGAAGCAATAACATGGTGCTGCCATTGGGAACAATGGCAATTACACAGCAAGTCACTTTAACACAACCATATCATTACAGCTTGATATATGCAATCAAAACTTTATTAGCAATCATCAGCAGCATCTATTATTCATTGCTTAGATCAAGCTAAGAGGGAGAAGGCTGCATGCATACCAGAAACAGGACTCTGAGCCAGTCTAAACACAAGGTTGGAAGTCAATTCCATGGCCATACAGTGCTGAGTCACTGCATAACCCTCAGCAACAAGCTACCATCTCAATTGTCCCATGTATAAAATGTAATCATAATATTAATACATATAATTCCATATTATTACTATTAATTATCTCAGGTGCACAGGTAAGTATTAGCATTAATTTCTCAGTGGCTACCAATTCAGAATTAAAATACTTGATTGCAACATTCAAGTACTTAAGCTGCATTCAAGTACTAAAGCTGCAGACATAGAACATATGTAAGCTGGCACCTAAGGTTGTAAAATATGTGCACCAATATATTTATGCACACACTGGTCGACAAAGCATACAAAAACTCATACTCAAGTATCTATTACTCTAAATAGTCCATTTGATTCAAGTCCTTCATACTGCAAAGTGGATAAAGATGTATGTGGACTTTGAAAGGAACAGTGCTAGTATTCAAAGCATCTCCAATATATGCACCATTTGTGAAGATAATTTTAATACCTGAACTTTGAAGTTTTAGTCACAGTATCAGTTTTTTCATTATGCTAATGAGGCCTAACATGACAATCAACCAGCATTCTCAATATGTACTGCAGATCAGAAACTCTAAAAATAAACCTGAAAACAATCCTCCGTTCCTTCTCAATAAGTTGTTTTAGTTTATATCCAAGAGGCAACCAACATAATCTCCGTTTACTTCCCTACCTTATATTGAGTCAAATAACGATACAGTTTACCCCAGCCTCAACAATTCCTTCAAAAACAATTTAGCAAAGTAAAGTATTGGAAATAGCTGACTAGAGAAGCACACCCTGGTGCTTTCTAACTAGATGCTTCCAGCAAGATTTATGTCTCTACCTCTTCAGTGTAATCAGACATGGCTACTGCTAGTAAAAATTGATGAGATTTTCATTATCCAGCACCATTTTCCCTGTTTATTCAAAAATGAGACAATTTTAAGGTAACTAAAATTTAGACCTCCCAATTCTGTACCCTGACTCATATGGGCAGCAATAAATTACATACAAAAATTAACGATGCTCTGCAGAGGCACAGAACTTCATCACCTTGGCTAAAAGCTCTACCCAGGCAGGTAGACTGGTAGACTGGTGTTTTTCCCCAGCATTTACATTACTCTTTTACTCTTAAAAGTCTGTCTGCAACTCCAAGGTCACTAAGAACAAATAAGCATCCCTGGATCCCTGAGTCACCATTTCTGTCTCATTCCCTGTTCCACTGAGCAAGTAGAAAAAAAAAGAAAAAAAGTCTTTTGAGTGATGGGAGGAAAAGAAACAGGAAATATCTTTTAGATGAAGAAAAGAATAATGCAGTTTCAAGAAACAAAAGAACCAATAAAAGTCAAGCTAGGAGAATATTTACTGATTGGCAGGATGAGAGTGGGACATTAACAAAATTAAAAAATTAATCTGGTGAGGACTGATCAAATTATAAACCACATTCATTTTCACTCAGAGAATATCGAGTGTCTGGTATGATCAAGCCAGGCAAGGTAGGAAGAAGAAAAGCATTGGACTGATACAGGAAAATAAAAAAGACAGGATCCATTCCCACTGGAGTGCAGAAACCTCACAAAGATTAACGGCCTTTGTCCTCAGACAAAAAGCCTATACCATTTTTCACATCTCTTTTACTGTATATTTGTTCTGATGCAAATGAGAGGAATGCAAAAGAGAATCAAACAAAGAAGTTTAAAAATATATACACTGTGCATTCTGGGCAGGCTGCCATCGCGAGTACAACACCCCAGCTCCATCAGCAAACATGAAGCCTCACCAATTTACACCCAACGGTTTTACACAGAGAAAACCACAGAAGTTCCCTGACTTCACAGACAACTTGGTATTTATTTTTATTTTATTTAGTACAAATAATGAGCTACATCTTAACAGGAAGAGGCTCTATTTGATATTTTTACACCAGTTGGTGTCATTTTCCAGACCCAGGCACTTTGTAACTCCCCAGTCTGACAACCACATGTGCTGCTTTTATGCCACAGTGGGCAGAGACGGAGGAATGAGGAGAGCCCAAGCAGAACACAGCTAGGGATGGATCAGCTAGCACCCCTGGCCCAAGCGCTAATCTTAAGCACTTGCTTCCTTTCAGCTTTTTCATCCTAGCTTTATAAACAACCAAAGCATCTGGTACATTTATTACTTGTGAGTAAAAGGGTCTGATATCCCTGTGATGCACACTAGCAGCAACTGTATTTAAATGCAGTTCACACCAGTTCTTCTTTACACCAGCTGTCAGAAAGGTCTGGATGACCTTGTTTAAAGTGTTTATGTTCTCAAAAGAAAGCAACATTATCTGAAACCTGTTTCATGTTTATTTTGAAAGAGCAAAGAGTTTATTTTGAAGAGTCTGATTGAAGAAGTTTAAAAGACTTCAGTGATAGGTTACACTGAAGCGTGGAGTTGAAGCATATTGCACATGTTGTATGGGCCAGGGGCATATAACAGGAAAGCAATGTGTGCTTACGCAGTTACGGGAGTATCCAAACTGCTGTTTGGTTGTCTTCTCTGCACAAGATGTTAGACAAAAATTAAAACAAAAACAAATGTGTGATTAATTTTGCATCTAGCAAGTTTAAAGAATAATTACAAATAAACCATCATAGCCCTAAAAAGGCCAAGTCTGAGACAATACTAAGCAGTCTTCATTTGATCTTACTCTCTTTCCTGAATGCCCCCTTTTTATGATTAAAGTTTCTTTTTCACTTGAAAATACCCTTGTGCACCATGGGCCACTGCCCCTGGCCAGACTGTACTACTCAGCCACTAGTATGACAACAAGGTATTGCAAAGGTACTCTGTCACTAAGAGAAATCCCACAAGGTAAAACCATGCAACCTACTTCAAAACAAGTAGCAAGGCTGGTGTGTACAATGTCCTGGTCACAAACCCTTCCCACTCCCTACTCCCTTACCCCCTCCTTTTCCTGGATTGATTCTGTAAAGCTCCTTAACCACACAGATGAATGTTAAGTCCTCATACAAGCTCTTGGGACGGTATGAAGTTTACAAGTACCTAAGTCACAAGGTACTAAATAACCTATTTGTTTCTAGACCTGAAGCTTATGGGTTACATTAAGAGTTTCATATAAGACCTCTCACATAAATCTCCTGTTATTTACATAACAACTATTCAGATATCCTAGCAGAATATTTCAAGAATATTTCTACTGCTAAAGATAACCCAGCAAAACTAGCATAGCAAACATCAGAGCAGTTTTATATTTATGATAACAGTGAAATACTTTCACTTTTGAAGTGTACATAACGGGTCTAGCAAAAATTTGCACGTAAGATTTATACAGATACACAGCAACTTAGAATAAAATGCTCACTTAGCAAAACAAAACTAACACGAGAAGATAACCAGTATGGCTAGTACAACACAGACTTACCAAGCCCTTGTTTTGTGCTGATATACACTTGAGTGCACAATTTATGTACACAAAGGCAACAAGTATATCCTTCCCTGAAGAGGTGAGAGAGGCAAGAGAGTCCCCTCCTGACCTCCCCCATCTTCCCAGTTGCCTATACACAACAGGTATAGGGCTCTAGAAACAGCGGGCTGGGCGAATGAGGATGGAGATGAAAGTCTATCCACGCAGTTTCCCAGGGCGTTTCATGAATGTTAAGGAAATGAGAATCAATTTAGAAATTTATTTGGATTACTACATATTCCCAGTTGTCATAAAGCACAATATAACCTGCACTGGTATGATATTTCATCCAATTGTGACTGCTTCCAAATCAGGATTATTTATTAATGTCAATACAGTACTCAAGAGCAGCAAGAACTCCCAACAAACACATCTCAGCACGATACATGTTTCCAAGTTTTAAACTAACTTTGATGCAAAATACCTAAGAAAAGGAAAAGAATGGCATCTTGGAAAGCAGCATCATGCTCTCCATCACTGTTTGCCTCTACTGTTAAAACCCATTTCACATTCTTTCTTACTGAACTGCAGGAACTGCATTTAAGGAAGAGAAGGAGTTAAGAGGTGATGGCAATCTGAATAATCTTGCTATATCAGCATCAATCAGCTACCAGCTCAACTCAGCAGCAGGTTGGAAAAGGAAAAGAGACAGAGAACTGCATCGTAAGGCAGAGATCTTACCTCCACAAAGAGCTCTCCAGCACTTTCCCCATGTCAGTATGATAATACTTGGTAAGGATCAGGATCACCTAAAAAGAAAACAAGAATAAATATATTTATATATGTAAACTGATACAAAAACCAGAAGCAGATCATGAGCAGCATTCATCTGGTGAATACAAGTGAGGCTCCTGAAAATCTGAACTGTATTTCACTTGATATCTACCTCTCATGAGTTTTGCTTTTAGACTGTTTTTTCCTCCTTTCTGAGAAGAGCAATTTCAGCATTCAAAGTTTTCTACAAACCTGGTGACTTTGTGAAAGACTGCCCATTTCACGTGAGCAGTGGAGCTGGCATAGTCACATAAATCCCCACCACATGACAGCCCCCAAGCAATTTGTGTGACTTTCTCAGATCTGGTTGCTAGTTTAAATTTAGGAAACAACTCTCTTGGACATCCACAGACACAGTGGGGCTTTTTTAATCCAAAGTATAAAATGATATTAACTTTGTGATTAACTTTGATTATCCAGATAACAAATTCAGATAGAAAATGAGCTCTCATCTTCCCTACAAGATCAGAAATGCAACTTCCATATCTGTCACCATTCATTCCTAGAAATACCTCTTTTTTTCCTTCAAGAACCAGCTCTGCACTCTGTAAACTACTTCTCTTTGTCACCAACAGCCAATAAAATACACAGACAAATTTCATCCCCCAAGCACCTTCAACCTATGAGAAGAGTCAGCAAGAAACACTTTCCATTCACTCAATATCTGACAAATTCACTGGTCAAACAATGTACAGCACTAGTCCATGACTGGTCTATCAAGCTGAAAGCTACAGTTTATCATTAGATCATTTAAAATATATTTCCCTTACTTGCTGCCAGTCCACATTAGTGGCTCTTATACCCACGTTCCCATAGCAACCCCACAGAGGTAGAACTTCTGATTCCTTGAACAGCTGTTGGATTTCTTTAATGCAGGGTCAACGTCAGTCTCCAACAGTTCGGAGCATGCTGTTATTTAGCTGGCACTTCCTCTGCTCCTGACCACCAGATGAAACCTCCAGCAAACAGCAACTGTAGGCATTCACTTTGATTACTCAGATAATTAATATGTCGATGATACATTTATGCTGCAGTCTCTGTACACTGAGGCTTATGAGAGAACAGAATCCCAGATCATGGGTATTATGTACATGGTGCTTTGGAAATAATACAATGTTTTACATAAGGGAGCTATAATATCAGTCTAAGGGTTAGCTAAACCTAATACATTCACAACACGTACTCATGGATGCATACTGATATAAGTAAAAACAGAACCAGTCCAGAATTCACAAATCATATTATTCTCTCCTGTTCTCAAAAGAGTCACAATCTACCAGACCACTTTGTTGGAACTTGATGATTTATAAAAATCAAGACTTGGTTTAAAATACAGTAAGAAAGAAAAAGAATTAAATTTTTTAAAAGAGCTTACTACAAAACTTACAGAACCAAGAGAAAGAACCATTTACTAAAGGAGAGAGTGTCAACTGATGAAATTTCTGGCTATAGCCCAAGCACACTTTGTCAAGTCAGCTATTTGTTCTATTGTCAGTGTCTTAACTACAACTTTCTGCTGGTGCTTGCAATTAAGGAGAAAAAGAAACTTTGCTACTGTGAGCATCTATTGGCTCCAATTATTAAGGAAATAGTTTCAGACTGTGCTTTTCTGTACAACTGAAATTCCTCTTAGGCCACAAACACTGACCTGAGAGATTTTTCAAAATACAAGGATGCCTGTTTGATTCATGAAAATAAAATGGAAAATATCAAGAGATACAAAAGATTACAATTTTTTTCCTTACCTTCATGCAGAACTGGAGACTCAACCCTGAACTTAGGGGGCCAACTCTTTTCACCCCTCTACATCCTACAACAGTAACTTTTAACGTTCAGATGATTTTCAGCAATGCATGTTGAAGCCACTTTGCCATAGGGTAAACCTAACATTTCATTCCTGAATCTAACTGGTTAGTATCACACACAGAAGATCCTCCTGGGTTACCCTCAGTCCACCTGCTATGAACCTAGCCTTTATAGAAGCATCAACTAAGCACCTTCCAGATAAAGCTATTTCTGTAACTGAGTGCCTAAGTGTTAAAGGCTTGCAGGAACAAGGGGTGGGCTCACTGTACTGCTTGCTAACCATAGCTCATCCAGGGGATGCACACACCAAGTCAGAAAGCAACTGTTCTTCCACACACTTCAAACAAATGGCTTTTGGGTACTTGCACACTGCATCAGGGAGCAGCCATAAACACTATGAGGTCTTATTTACACTGCAGGATTGGTGCCTTAATCTGAGTCACAGCTCTGAAAAACAGATGTCAGGATTTTCCAACCCGACTAGTAAATCAATTTAAAAATTAAAATACTTTATTTTGCATTTCAGAAGTGGGGGTATGACTTAGTAGGACAAGCAAACTATAGTGAGCCATCATTGAACTCTTAAACACTGTTAACAAAGTCCTGTTGTGATTTAAGAAGTATGAGGCTGCCAGGGAGCTGACCACTGCTGCAACCGTGCCAGTGCATTTCGTCCCAGTATCCGACAAAATGTAGGTCAGCTATTTAACAGATTTTACATCATTGTCCTCTGGACTGTGGGCATCTTTTCAGGTTGGACAGTGATCTTGCTAACCAAGACGATGTTTTTTCTCAGTTAATAAACAGATTCAAAGAACAGGAAAAATCGTTTCACAATAAAAACATAAAGGTTTTCAGGATTTCTGGGTTCTGTGTGTCATTTCTAAGAGCAAAGCCCTGTTTCATTGATTTAATTTAAACAGGAATCCATAACTACAAGCATTTTACAGGTTGGATGGAAATCAATGGCTCATACACACGGCTGTCCTAGTGAAAGCACTTGGGTGGCCTGTTGATGCACAGAGGCTTGAAACACAATAGCAACAGAGCAATGATCAAAGGTATGATTCTTAACCAGATCATACTACCATCAGTCATGGACAGCTAAAGTAAATTTAGGAGCTTTACATTATTATTTTATAGCTAAAAGAAACAAAAGCAATGGAGAAGAATTAGATTTACCAGATTTTTTACTTAAAGGACATATAGGGTTACCTAGAGATCTCTTAGTTCATCCAGTCTCACATTTTATGAGGAGATTTCTGAAACAATTTTAAAACCATTTAATCTTAAATTCACGCACAGTTCTCTGAGTTAATCCCTGGAGTATATCAATGGAGCTGGCAACAGTAATTCACGGTTTTGTGCTAGGAATCTAGGAACACCTGACCATGCTTCTAGACAAATATACCAAAGAAATGTATCCCTTCTGCTTTCACTGTCCTGAAACAAAAGTCCACAGGCATTACTTCTTCACAGAATTTTGGTTGTTTGGAGCTTTTAAGTAAAATACATGTAAAAATACATATATGTTTTGATCCAAAATAAAGACCTGTATGCCCAGTACAGATCCCTTACTCAGTATTTAAGCATCAGAGACTTCTCTTAAGAGCAGTCCTTAGCACACTTTATAGCTTTCTAACTACCCTTCTACTGCTTGCTCTGAGCCCAGCGCCTTCTGCCCCTTTGCAGCAAGATGCCAGACCACTGTATCTTCACCTTCCTTCAGAAACATTAAAATAGTGCACTGTATCCCCAGTTCCCTCCAGGTTCCCTAAATAGAATTCAGAAGACAGTATTTTCACCCTTTTCTTTCAAAAAAATTGTTTTATTTTGATACTACATGGCAGGTATACCTCAACCATATCACACCATAGAGATTTAAAATACAAAAGGAAAAAGGTAAATTAAAACTTTCATCTTTTGTCACAAAATCAGTGCTCTATTACTTGCTTCTTTACTAAGCCCTTGACTTCTCCATAAGACCAGAGTTGGCCAGTATTTCTCCGTATGGACCAAGGTATGGAAAATAAATCCCTTAGGATTATGCAATGTGCATTGGAAGCAAGTTTTCAGTGGAAGTAATAACCGTAATGCAATTTGTCGAGGCTGGGAGACCTTGAAGTTCAGAAATATCTCTTTTCTTCATCTTCCTCACACCTTTTTTCTTTCTTTTATTTTCTTTTTTTTTTTTTCTTTTTTCTGAGGAGGAGGGTGGTTAGCACAGCCATTCCCCTGCTTTCCACCTCAAAACTGTTCTCCAAACAAAAGAGTTGCAGTAGTTTCTTATCCAAAAATCATCTCTGGATGTAGATTTGTCTTAAGGAGCACACTGGGTTTTCAGTGAATTATGGACAGGGAACATATGGAAAATTCCACAGATATTCATGAATTATTAAAGTTAGAATGATCTATGCTTTTTACCCTTTCCTTTTTTCTTGCTCCCTTCTGAAAATGCTGTGCAGCAAGACTGGACCAAAAAGAGCAAAACTTCCCTTTAAGAGACACAATACATTTTTAATCATCTCCTAATAAAATTTTGGCTTTAAAAAAGCCCATTTTAATCCTCTCTTTTCATCACCATGTCAGCTGAGAGAGGTGACAAAAGAAAAAGGAACGAATTCTAGATCAATCACTTTTCCTGGTGTTTATATTTTATTTTTGGTGGGGTTTTCTCCCTTTTTTGTGAAGGATTTGCTAAGATCCTTCTCTTTTTGATAAACATCGACTTAGAGAAAAAAATCTTTTTTTTTTCCCTTCATGATCTTTTCTTTCATGGATGATTCTTAACAGAGATCTTTCTATTTCTGCCTACATGGAGACTCTTACAGATTAAGCTGATTTAAAGTAATTACTTGTTTTGGCACATATTCAGAAGTTTAATTGCAAAAGAGCCTTACTTTCAAATGCATGATTGCAAGTATGACTGCAAGGTTTTTTTGTGTTTTACAAAGTTTATTAAAAGGTGAGAGCACATTATAAACATTTCTGGGCAGCCAGAGCTACCAGGAAAATACACTGCTCAGAGAGACTCAAGTTCCTGCAAACTTTTCAGGATCTGCTTGACTTTAATCCATGTGAATGAACCCACTGAAATCAAGAGAAGTGTTTATGATAATCACTTGAACAGGCACTTAATACTCTGTATGACTAGAACATAAGCTGCTGTTTTGTTCAAGAACACAGCCTAACTCACGTTCTCAGCTATTAAACTATAACTATTTTACAGTAAACTGTAACTATTTCAGGGAGATCAAGATGTTCTAGGCACAGCCTATTAATTTGTCACCACCATCCCTGTACTTTCAGAACTTTCTTGACAACTAATAATCAAAAAACTCCCTAACAAATTACAGGCAACCACCTACTGCTCCAATCTCTCAAGCCATTTCCAGTTTTACAGCAGCATGCTCTTCAATCATCATACTTAGGTCAACAGTAGTTTTTACATTCATTATTTAAAACAGTAATTCTTACAAGAAAAGTAAAAAATCAAGAGAGTACTAACATGATGGTAAATTACCACAAGTCTATTAATACTACTAATAACTTCATAATAATTTGATTACATTGGGAGAAGTGTAAATGAAAAAACCAGCATTTAAGTTTACTCTGTTGCAGTGTTAGGATGAAAGGAGATGTTTAGAGCATTATTAAAGCTATTAAGAATTCACTACATAAGCTTCTACTCCTGGAAATAAAGTTCATTAAAGCAACCCATGATTTAGCACGTAAGAGTTATAGAATTAAGATTTATAGATCTTCCAACTAAATTGTATTGGAAGAAGAGAGAACTTACTGCATATGACGAGACCAGTGCATTTATCTTAAGCATTGGTAATAATTCTGTACAGTGAATTTTTTCATAATCCAAGGCAAAACACAATAATGGCTAAATTCCTATTCTCTGAGAGGTGTTTCTATCCACAAGAGCTGACTAAGTGCATAGTCTTGAAAGTGGTGGCAGTGATTGCTTCTGGAGTAAAAGTAATTTTAAATATAGCACATTACACATTGACCCTGCAAACATTTATAGAGAGGACTAACTTAAAGATATCGAATATATTTAATCCACTATCTAGCACACAAGAGGATTGTATTCTGTTAGCACTGTACAAACACAGAACAAAAAGACAACTCGTTGCCTTCAGGAGCCTAGAGTCCAAGTTCAGGAAAAGATAAGTCTTCATATCAACAAGTTGTGTCAGATTTTCAGTGCAAGCTCCCAAGAAAATTATATTTACATGATGGTACTACAGGTACACTGTATAGTCTCCAAGTTTTTTACACTGCCAATTTCTACACAACTAAAAGATTTTTTAGGTTTAAATATTTAACATAGCATTTGATAAGCTCTTAAAACCACATCTGCAAACATGCCAAGAGAATAAATTTCTAAAGTATGAAGTAAAAATATTTTTTTCCTAGTCGGGCTTTACTCCTAACTGTAAAGTTGGGTTTTTTTAATATAGACTAGCTTTACTTATCTCCTCTAATAAGGTATTCTAAATTGAATTAACAATCCTTCCTGCAGAAGAAAACCTATTGTCTGAATATTCTTTTCGATTTCCATGAAAATTCAAGAGGAAGCAGAGCTGACATCTGCAGAAGACACATGTAAAACATCTTTACCCTCTTCCAGATATTTCAGAAATCCAGTATTATGGATAGACAGTTCACCTTGGTCATCAATGTTATATAGCTATTCACTACCAGAAAAGAAAGATAAAATTTGCTGTTTGTAAAATACTGCCAGTCTGTCATGCAGTACTACTGCCCAACGGGAAAATACAAAAACTGAAAGTAAGCCTCCCATCTGCATCCCTAAATCATTTTTCAAAGCCAGAACTTTCTTCTTATTTTAACATTACCACATAAAAATAATTATGTTCTTTATTTCAAATAAGAAATTACTATGCAAGACATATGGAAACATCTGTAGAGATACCACAAGCTGGGAAGATGGTTCATTTGACGCAGGGCTATTGGCAGACATGTTCATACCGGTTATTCTCCCTCACAGCTGCTCTGTCTCCACCAGAACCACAGGATTAAATATCATTGTACCAGATAACATCATATTTATCAGAGGTTGCATCAACCTCTGCCGATCTCAAAATTACATTTCATTATCTCTGAGAACGGCTTACAGTCTTCAAATAAGACCTAATTGCCTATCATAAAGAGGCTTTATAAGGCTCTATATGGGAGAAAGGACTTTGATGCTACATCAAGATCAGCCAAAGAGTCACAATGTTTAATATCCTTTTTATCATGAGTAAGGACTGGACTTTTTATTTTCTGAATAATGTAGGTACCTGAATTTGTTCTTTATAATGACAAAGATAAACACAGCCACATGATCGACAGATGGGGAAAACAGCACACTCCTACCTAAAAGGCATACTGCCAGGACAAACATGCTAAAGATCAAAGCAGTTATATTACAGTGACAGAGTGATGCTTATTAATATTTTAGCCAGAAGACCAGGGACATAGGAGAGGCAGACACAAAACATGTTTTGCACCTTTCGTGACACGGAGCATGCACATTACATTGAATGGTGTTAATATAACTCTGGGGTACTTTAACATCCCTTATTCCAAAGACAAAACTGGGTCATAGAGGACACAAAAACAGAGTGAAAGAGAGGATAAAAGAAGAAAGGGAAAAAAAAAAAAAAAGGAAGTCATGGGGTTGCCTAGTGAAAAAGGAATAACACAAAACAGATCTGGGCATGTTGCTGTCCTTTAACTGGGTGGATATTGGTCTCTACGTCTGCCTTTCATTTTAACTGTTTCATTTTTCCTTATCTTGTTAAAACAATTAATTCCAGTAGAAGTACCAACACATTGCCCCTAGTATGGTGTGAAACGAGACCATTCCCTCTCAAATGCCAAGCCTGTCTGCTCCCTATGGCCACATGCAGAACAGATTTGGAATACCTCAAATGGCATTAACAGAATTCAGCTACTGTAAAATACTGGGAACGACCCCCTTTGAGAGAAAGAAGGATGAAAGCACATTTATCTTCAGCATTATGCCTGAAGCAAGAGAACTTCATATCCGTGCCAATGGAAAGGGCGTAAAGGAGCTGTGGGAACATCCAACTGGGTTAGGAGACTATTAAAAAGGGCTTGGGAGCAGTTGGGAAAATTGGTTAGGGGCCAAATATGTCAAAGAAAACATTGGAAGGGACCGGGGGAGTGCTGGAGAGTTCTCCACATTCAGTCCAAAGCCAAACCAGGAGGTTTCCAATCTGTGAGCACTGAGTTTTTTCCAGCTTTTGTATTTCCTCACCCAGCCTCTGCACTAGGTGTTCATCACTTTAAGAGTCATGGGGCCATTAAAGCTAAGTGGAATTCTACAGCATTATCTGTGAAAAGAAACAGCTATTTCACCAAGCACTACCACGTCATTTTGAATCCTTAGCTAATACTGTCCTGTCACACAGACACCACGCTTTAGTTTAAGCAGTATGAAGAATATTAACACAATCGGTCATCTTGGAGCCAGGTTTCAAATTAGCCTTGCATTCCAATCTTAAACCTCTAATACATTTTAAATGACCTTCAGATCAAGTAGATACAAGCAGGAAAAGATTCTAGGCCCTGATAAATGAGATCTATATTTCTTTATTTTACTTCAGCAAAGTCTTAGGCATTTGACAGATTCTTTGGAGACAGTTTATGTATGTCAGCATTTAGCAGGCTGTAGCCAGGGCTGCAAAGCAGTTTCAGTAACAAACTCTTAATGTGAAATTCTTCCCCTTAGAGACTGATGTTTTTCATGCTTGGTCTCTCCGCTGTGATCCTAGATTGTTTTAGAAATGTGTCAAGAACTTCTTTCTTCATGTTCTGAGAAATACTCTTTTCTGTCTTCACAGATATAAGTACAGGTACAACAGTTAAGCAGCACAAGATCTGAAGGAAAATATTTTTAATTCATGCCTAGAACACTTCTGAACATTTATCTCTCATGCTCACACCCTCTTATGGCTCTTTTCTGTAGATGTGCAGTTATTTCAGGGTTCTCACATCCCCTTAACATAAGGTAGTAGTACTGTCTAATGTACACTTGGAAAGTAGAGGCAGAGATGTATCATTCTGATTTATCCAACATAACTTTAGGATGTACCAGCCCCTAGAGACTGATACCTCTGGAGACCCATATTTTTCTATCTAGATCTGATTGGTCCTTCGGATGTACTCTTTTCCTATAGATTTATCATGCTGAGGATCTACACTTCCAGCTTGGCTCTCTCCGGAAGACAGAATGAATCTGCGCTTAGAAATTAAGCAAAAGTAGTCCAGGCAGAGCAGAAAACAAGATATAGAAAGAGGACAAACCAAGAAGCAGGATTAACAGGCACGACATGAATTCCGTGTGCCACTAACCTTAAAGATCTTTTTCAATGCTTGATGCTCCCAGACCCAAGTCTTGCATTCATTCAACACCACTTACCCCAACACTGATGGCCATGACTTAGAGCAATACACCAGCACTTTGCAGAGCCAGGAGGTCTGAAGTACAGTTACATGCTTCTATGACCAGAGATGTCCTATCTGACTTGTAATATAAACTGTGCAAAAGTCAGCACTTTCCATATGGGAAGAGTTCTTTTTTTCACTTTACCTGCCTTTCCACCAAAGAATAAATAGAAATCTGTAGAAAGCTTTTGAAGAACTGAGGCAACTATGCATAGCAGACTAGGTTTTGGAACTACTAAAAAACCCACACGTTTCATTTCTTCACAATAGCATGTATGACTATGATGTGTCATTCACGTGACTTGGTATGCGTTTCACACCAAGGTACTTTATTACGTAACTTAATGCTATTAAACAGTCAAAAATTCTGCACAGTGTACATAATATTTACTGTTGTCCTTCACTGTACTGAGCATCTCCCTGGAACTGCTATTTATTTTCCAATCTTTTTTTTCTAATGAGTTTGTTTTATATTTATATTGTAAATGCCTGTCTCTATATAATTTCTCAAACTTACAGTGTAGCCTTCTTTGTTTACAAGTCAACATTTTTTTTCTTACAGCAACTACCTTATCCTAAAACAAAGAAAAATTCCATACCTTTTAATTATCTCATATTTTTTTTCTTGATCTTAGAGTTTAACTCATACTATGTCAGAAAGGCACTAATAGCTAGAGTGAAATGGACACAGCCCAAACCCAATGGCCATTTTTCAGCCTGATATTGTTAGCAAATGGTTGTTTTTCTTGCTCCCTCTTCACCCTTCCATACCCATGCATTTATTTTGAATCTGATCCAAAGTCCAATGGGACTGGATCAATGGGAATCTGGATTAAGCCTGTTCTAAACAGATTTAAAGTAAAACAGATCTTGAAACTTCTTTCATTAAGGGAAGGATTCAATTTTGATAAAAGTAGTGCTGGCAAAAGTCTCGTACATTCTGTGCACAAGTGAAACAACCCTGCTGTCTGTATTTTTCACAAAATGCATGTAGTTGTACCAATTTATGACTTTAAATACAGGATATAAGGGACATGAGGCTATGCAAAGAGAACAACTAGGGCTATACTTAAAAATGCAAGCTTTTTTATCCTGTAGTGGGAAATGAGAAAATGAGCAGTGGTAGGCTACTGGAAATAACCTTAGAGCTATTATGTTAATCCATGATCATCTATGTATATTTGTTTTTTAAGAAATACTGTATTTTGCAAGAATATTACAAGACTAAAGGCCACAGGAAAAATATATTGGACATACATCTAAAACAACATTCAACTCCTTTAACTTCCTCCATTTGGAACAAAAAATATCTTTTCATCAGCACAGTAAGGCTATTCCAACCTCTCACAATCTCATTATCTTCTTAGATAGGGTAGTACGCCTATATTTTTTAAGAGCAAGAAGAAGGAAAAAGATGCTTTCAATCCAATCCAAGAAACAGCCTGTGGAAGTTTATTCTGTAAACACAATAAAGTTAATAAAACATCCATTCAAGATTACTCAACAACCTCCCAAAAACAGAAGTACATCATAAGCTGATCAAGGTTTAGAAAAAAAATTTTTAAAAAATCCTCTATTTTCCCCTGCTAGTTCTTCAATCAATTTACTTTCTCTCTACGGGAGAACAGTGATATTTCTTTGGGTATAGTGGTGTCAAAAATCAAGAAGTAAAAGTTTTGAACAGTCAAACACGCAAATAGTATCCCAAGGAAAACTCATTGTACAAAGATCAAAAAGGTTCAGGCTTTCTTTCAGAGACTTAAAATGATCAAGTATAACACATCAGAGTATTAGTTAATCAATACAGCATCATCATTACTACTATATAGAGAAAAACATTACAAACATTCAAGTTCACTGCTGAAAGATGTTAACCCGGTCCAGAGATTTCCCACCTATATTCACAAACCACCCATCTCAAAGACCTACCCACAGACACTTACGCAATTTCAAGGGCACTGATCCCCTATCAACAGGGAAAGAAATCAAGTCACCTCCATATTCCGTGTTCCAGGGAAGGCAAAAGTATCCTACGATCTCTGTGACAACAAATTGGGAGTAATTTACCTGAGATGCTAATTTTTCTAGGTTCCCTTTCCCTTCCCCAAGTCACGACACAAGCAGCCTGAAGCACATGTCTCAGGGAGGAGACATAACACATCACACTTTTAATCAGTTGCACTAATTAACTAAGCCACAACAGAATGATGATAAAAAAAATACTTGAACAAAAGAAAGAAGAGGTCCAGAGTATGAATGTAAAGGAGATCAAGGACTACAGTGAAAAGCTAAGAATTATCAGACACCTGGAAATAATGTGAATTACCCATGAATAAAATTAAAAGACAGTAAACGTGCTACTGGAGAAATGCATCAGACAGGAAGCAGAAAACAGATGCTCAAACCCGTGAGTTCAGTTCTTTGGTACCTATCCAACTCAAGCAGTGTCCATTTTCTCTGCAGGTTAAGCTATTTGGAGAACTGTCAGTCCCTAAGAAATATTTAGTCCCCAGTGACTTAAGAGAAATAGCTTAGGGAAATGTGCAGGGTCCCTGAGCACAGCTCAGGCAAGTCTTTGTTTTGGTTTTAGTATCCCGATATCTAGGGTTGCCCTTCCTTTCCTTTTTTCTTTTCGCAGAGCAAAGAACACTAATGGTCTGTGGCTATGCATGACCGGCTAATAGAAACGAGGACTGAGAGATCTGCAAACTGAGTATCTTACTCCCTATACCCAGGAGCAGCATTATGACCCGTCAGAAGCTTAGTCTGAAGTTTGTAAAACGGATTTATGTCTGAAATCAAGACTAGCTGCTAAGTCTTTCTTTTCTTAAAAAAAAAAAAAAAAGGCAACTGACATACTCCTTCCCTCACAAATCAATGCATTATAAATACATTCCTCTGGATCTGTCTTTAATTATTAATGACCATTCAGCTTTGCAGTGACTCTCATGGTTATTTCACACTGACAGACTAGAGAAAAGGGCCCATCCCACTTCAGCTAGAAGAGGGATAGGGGAATGGACAAAAATGAAAAGGGAGGGGGGCCTCCAAGACAATCTGCTTATTTTATAGTTTCAAAAAGATGATGCTGTTTAAAAATTTATTTATGACACCAGAGGAAAAGGGCAGAAATAAAAAAATAAGTAACTGCCTGAAGCAAAATGTTTCCTATCCAGAATGCTTAGAATTGAGCTGTCAAGCCACAGAAATAGGTATTTCATAAAGGAATTGCAAGTACAACCCTAATTTCAGTAATGTTCAATACAGTAAAGTATAACGGTCCTTATAGCAGGTAATAGCAGATAACGATCACAAAAGCTAAACATTTTCTGCCTCAATTCATAATGAATCTAAGTGATTAAAAGCTACAAGGTGGTAGACAAGGTAATTGTTTCCTGAGGTAAAAATAAATTGAAGAAAACTATTTAAAACAAACAAAAAACCCAAGAATTAATGTTTTTACAAAAATCAAGTATTTTGCTTCAGTGGTGGTTCCGTTTTACTGTAAATTATTTCCATACTTGGACATTTCAGACAGCCCGTAAGGCATTTTGTAGTCTATCTTTTAGATTCATTAAAATATAAGTTCTAGCTCCTAAGATGTACCTGTAGTCTAACTTACCCTAAAGTTATTTGTATTTTGTGTAAGTGGTTCCTGACGGTTTGTGCCTTAGGGTGATAATCTGCTTTATTCTAAATTATTAACTGGCTATTATATTGGGAAGGGTGTGCAGGGACAAAATTCCTAGTCAAGACTGTTTGCCTGCGACATAGGGGTAAGGAGAAGATGGTCTCTCGATGGAGCAATGAGAAAGCAACAGTTCTGGGCAGTAAAAATGGCCCTTGTACAGCACAAAACACAATCATGTTTCCTAAAAATGGTCCTTATAAAGAGGTGGTAAGCCAAAGATCTAGGTTCTTCACATCCGTTATCTCCAGCACTGCCTCATCCCAGGCTCTGGCTCTCCTCAACTCCTGAAGGAGTAAACGCTTGTCGAAGGGTGCACTTGGGCAGGTGGGACTGCAGCTAGAGCTGAGCATGGGTCCAGGAGGAAAAGGGATCGTTCCTGACCTCCTGCAGATTGATGCTCTGCGGTGTCAGATAATTACCGTTTTGCCTGAACTTTGCAGCCACTATGAACTACAACACTCAAATAGCTGAAAGGAATAAACTGAAAGAATCTCAGATGCAAAATCCAAAGTTGGAAGGATCACCTGTCCTTCCTACCCAGTTCATCTCCTCCTTCCCTTCCAGGGCCAAATACGTAGAAACATGCTTAAAGCACAACACTCAAAATACAGCTACCCACATTAAAAAAAATTAAAACACAGCTCCTACACCTTCCTCTAGTAAAGAGTCTCAGTATTTATTTATGCAGAAAGACAGGTAATGCTAACTTATTTGTAGACTAAATTTGTCTACCTTGGATCTTTAGCTGTATGATCTTGTCATGTCCTTGTTCAGGAGATTAAAAGGCCCTCTGCTGACAAATATATTCTCCATATATAAGTACTTACACACAGCAATCACGTTACCTCTTGACCTTTTCTCTTTCATAAGATTAATGACTGGCCTCCCTATAAATCACCTCATAAAGCTGATTTTCCAGCATCTGAATCATTTTTATGGGTCCTCTCCCCATGTCTCACCCTTTACCTGCAAAGTATGTGCTCTAGAACTGAGGACAATTCTGAGGTGAGGGCACCACATCTGAACAGCAGCAGCTACCAGAGACAAAAGGTAAGTCAATTTTCTGACTTGTATTTGATATACTCTTTATGGACAGCCCAGGAACATCACAGGTTTCCATGAATAGCAATTCTGGGATAAGCCTGTACAGTGCAGCTGTTGGAAAGCTACGTTGAACATTTTGTTCTTTTTTCCCCAAAAGGGAAAGACCACTTGGCAAACATGCCTAATAAACTTAGGGCATGCAGAGGGGAAATTAAATGAACGCAGATACATATTAAAACAATCAGCACTTTTTCATCCATGCCACCAGATTCTCCTCAAGAATCCAAGAACTTTCCAAACCCAGACATTTTTAATCTCTCAGACTCCAAAGAGCTGTTTCTAATCTGTCTCCTCTTGTTTAGCCACAGACTTTGTAGACCTCCACCTACACCTCCAGCAATAATTACTCTAATCAGTCTCTGCTCCCCTAGGCTAATTGCCAGTAGAATAAAATTGATTTTCTGCAGAAGAAAGAGCAAGTTTGTCAAGAAAGAGTCTGCAGCTGGAGAAAATGAGAAAAAAAATATGAAAAAGAGAACAACTTTCCAAGTTCAGTTCACAAATACAGAAGGGTATTTCAGCATCAAGATCAAACCTCATGAGTCCTCTTTGCCATATTAATTCAGTTTAAGTAAATGTTGTGCAAGCTACTCCCCCTATAACCTTACTTTGACTTCTGGGTTGATACTTCCCAAAATAGCCTTCCACACTGAGTGCCTTATATCCATTTTTTAATTTCCTGATGTAATGCTCTTCATCTCGCTCTATTAAAAAGAATTCTGCTGGACCTTCATCATCTAATCAACCATTTCAGATTATCCTTGCAACAACCTTTGTTATTATAGCAGTTTTCATAAAACCTAGAAACTGAGGTAAAAAGTTTTCACAAAACTCTGAATTAAGTCCCCACTGCTTCCTGAGGGAGACTTTTTTCTTCTAACACTTGCCCCAAACAGACTACTCTTGCTGGTGGAAAACACCCTCCGATTTCTGCAGCTGACAGTCCTGCCTTGGATTGTAAACACCCAAGAATCTTTTTTCAACACTAAACCATCATTTGAATTTACAGCTTTTAAGGAAACACCATGTATTCTGTCATATTTACCCAACACTAAAAAGCCTACCAAGAAAAATAAATTTTATTCTCATAACGCAATGGGTTACATTCCTAATTGCAGAACTGGAAACAGTTAAAAAAGGAAACTGTTCACTGCATTACATCATGCTTAGCACTAAAGTGGCTCCAGTGTTTCAGTTAGCTTGAGGGCTTGCAATGTTCTTGCTCCAATCAAAAGATATACTCTCAACTAACTCTCCATAACTTGCGTCTTTGTCACCACTCCAGGAAAATTAAGTTTTAGAAATTGTACTTAATATCACCATTACAACCCAGCACTCTCTATCCTCTTTCTCTGCTTTCAAACTGGGTTTCTCTCCTGTCCTTTTTCTCAGAAATCAAACAGAAGATTCAAAGACAAAGATTTCATGTAGCTAATCCTTCCAGGTTGCATTCAGCTTCTCATGTCAAGTGTGGTATATGAGCTAAGTCCCCTTACACCCAGGTAGTCGTGAAAATCCTGCCGTTGATATTTATCATTCGACAATTCCCTATGAATAACTACATACAAAATCTAGAATACTATGTCCTCTTTTGGGATCCTTCTGCAAGAAAGATTGACAGACTGGAGTGAGTGCAGTAGAGGACCGCAGTTAGAGAGCAGAAGTACACAGATAAGGAAAAGTAAGCAAGCTCCATTTGTCTAATGAAAAAGAGAAGACTAAGGCAACATTTTCCACTACCTAAAAAGAAGGGACAGACTCTTCCCAAAGTCTGAAAACAAGAGAAGAAAAAACACAAGCTGAAGGGTAAATCCCAGGGGAATATAAAAGGAAAAATATTTTCTCCACAAGAGTAACTAAGTACTAGGACAGGTCTCCCAGTGAGCCTGAGGAACCTCTATCCTTGGCGATGCACCAGCACCAGGCTCTTAACAACTTGATCTGCTTTTGAACAAGACCTACTTTAGGGCCGGATGACCTCCAGATGTCTTTTCCAACCTTAATTATTCTGCAATTTTACGTCACATAAACTGCTTTTAAAATGTTCTCATGTGCCTTGACTTTTCATGTGAATATCATATTTTAAGACAAAAGATTTCTGGATCAAGTTTCTAAGTCTGAACTCTAGAGGAAACCAAGTATATGTTAACATCATAACAATTTTCACCACTTTGCAAAGAAAACAAAGTTTTTATTCTCCTTTTAATAATGACTTCATAAAACCATATTTGAATAATTTATAACATACCAACTCTATTACTGCTGTTGCAGTTAGCTCTTCTCAGTATGATAAGCAGACAGTAAAAAGTCTTGTTCTTCCTGAGATAAAGCAAGTTCAGAAATAGCATTTCTACTCAGAGGTTACAATCTCCAACTTGGTTTCATGGCATAATTCGTGGGCAGAGTACTGAGTACACTGCTAGGTTTTTAGTCTATTTTACCTTTGCTATTTTCTTACCCTTTCTACTTATCACAGGATGGCGACAGAAATCCTACGGCTACAGTAACTATAGCTTAACTTAAAACCCTTGAAAAACATTAGGATGAATATACTCACTTACTCATGAGTATGACTAATAGGAGTCTTCTCCTCCTCCCACCAAAATAACTTTCTTTAATACACCAATAGTTGTACCCAATGATTTGGTCTCAATTATTAGGCAGGTTAGCAGCAGAGCTGGTACCAGAGCTAAGAATTTTTAAGTACACCACATTTACCACTAGACCATCCTGCCTTCACACATCTCAAACCACTTTTTCCCCGTGAGATACTATAATTCATCTGTATAAATGGTTAAACAAATCAATATATATCAACAATGGGATTTAATAACTTGTAATATTAAACATTATGAATGTAGGGGTGTTTGTTATAGACTAGAAAGTACACTTTTAATTGTAATGCTTAAAGCTGAGCCAATAATTATCCCTGCAAACGGAAAAAGAAATATTCCCACTCCTTTTCCTAACCACTGTTGTATACAGTCTTTGCAAAGTGGGGGCACTATATACCAATGACAAACAAACGATCTTCCAATACTCGGTCTATAAAATCTTTTGATAGATTCTGGATGAAATATCGCTTTGAAATATACCACCAGATCGCACACTGTCATTGTAGAGGTAAAACTATATGCTGCTGCAGTATGCCTTTCACTCAAATTAATACAACTGAAAAGCAAGGAAAGAAAGGTAGTGGCAGGATGGCTCGTTTTGACAAACTACCCTGCAGCAATCATATCCATTAGGTTTGCATAGATCTCCAAGTGTGAGGCAGTTAATGAAACACTGATCATTTTCCCCAACTCTAACTTAGACATGTTAATTAAAAATTAGAGGAAATCATCATCATATAAAATGAGTTCACTGAGAGAGAGTATAAAAATACCTACCAGGCAGTGCTCTGTATGTGAGGCTTCTTTTCAACACTAATTAAAATGGATATTTCTGCAAGTCTACCCAATGAAACGCAAATAATAGTGTGAGTTTAACATTTAATGATTTCTCTGTTAAAGAGAAGACTTTCATTCAGGAATGCTATAATTTACTCTAAGAAAGATCCAGTTAATCATAATGTTTACTTTTTTTTTTATTTCCTACATTTACTTTTCCTGGCCAGCCATGCAACTAGCAATTTAAGATTTAAATTCTGACCACTTAAATCTATTGCATTTCCCAACCCCCATCTCTAGCTGAAAATCTTCCATAGCTGACAAAATGAGCTGGTTCCACTGGCAAATAAAACACTGACGAGTACAGCTTCATCCCACAGCGGAGGAATTCCCCTCAGCAGTGGGATGAGTTCAGTTCAGTTGCACAAGTGAAAAGAAGGGGCATTACAGAAAGATTTGGTGAAGGAGGGGGAAAAAGCCAGGTCAAAGGAAATAAGAAGACGGTAACTGGCCTGAAGGCTCACATCCTCAATCTGAATTTTCTGTGTTCAGTTCCTCTGATGGTAAATTTTCACCTCTTAAGGAAGTCTCCTCCACCTTAACTTCCAAGAGCAGAGTAAATATACAATAACAGTTTTCCTCACATAGCCCTTGGTTTGCTAAAACATTGCAATTTTTGAGATAAACACTTTCATACATGTGAAAAGCATTTAGTGGGATGAAATTCTGACAGTCACCAAGATCTTAAAGAAATACACAGTGGTTAGCAAAATTAAAGGATGTAACAAGAAGCACTCCATCAACTGGCAATGGTAGAATCCAAACCACCACTTTCTCTTGTCTCCTCTCAGATAGCCCTGCTTCCAAGTCCACCATGTGCATCTCTTACTACCCAAATCAGCTTCTTATGCCTGTGCACTTGCAAGCAATGCTGCTAACCTATAGGAGACTATTTTTAGCTAGGGTGCCTGGATTCCCAGAGTGACCAGGGCTATAACTGCAAAGCACGTCTTTCACATCTCCTACCGCCATGAGGCAGAACAGCCAGATCAGGCAGTAGGGCTGCTACAGCAGGATGAATGAGCGGGATCTGCCCTGAGCATTCCACTTGGCTCTAAGATAATGCTAACGCTTTTGAACACGTTTGTTTAAATGGGAAATTTAACAGACTGCAAAGACGCGACTGAATCTATACTCCACATTCATAACTAAATGATTAAACAAACTTCTTTTGACTAAGATGTACATGAGAGGATGAGCAAGGGCAGATAAGTCACTTTTCTCATTGAGCCCAGAGAGATTTCTGTTAAATCCATCCTGCTACTGCAGCAGAAGTGGAAGGAGTCTGGCCTAGTAGCCCGCTATGAAGAAGAAAGAAAATAATAGTGTATTGTGGAAACCACAATGAAGGCTAATGGCCAAAAATGTCATGAATTTCTGTCTTAATCAACGCTGCTAGTCAAAAAAGAAAAACTCAACCAAAACCAAAAGCCACTGGCAAAGTATGTTTATTGTTAAACTGCACACAAACGCACAGAGAAGTCCTCAGAACCGTTCAGAGCAAAAAAGACCCATATCTTAAGAAGAAAAGTAAGGAAAAGCAATGCAGCTGCAGCAAGTGGCCACGGCTCACTGTAACAAGCATGGACTTGTTCAGCTGTGTGAGCAACATTTTCCAAGCCTGAATGGTGACTTTCTCAAATACTCCTCAAAAACTTAAAACAACCCTTCCCTACCACTCTGTGCAGGGTGCTCAAAGGGGACAGAAAGCATGACCTTTATGAAGCATGGGAACACAGGCTTGTATTTAACAAAAGGAGTTTAATATATTAGTTGTGCCACAGAAGGGACAGGCAAGTTCACATAGCTCCGCACTGCACGGGATGTTCCTGCAACAAAAAAAGCACAGTCCAAGTATGCAGGATTCCCAGATTCAGAATCCCATCCAGCCAACATTCTGTGACAGCCTAAACGGGAGTCAGTTAGGAGGAACCAAGCCTGTACTTCCAGCACAGAAACCATGATTCAGCAAAGCACCCAGGCACATACCAAGTATTCATCGAATTAGGGCTCAACGCCTAAAGCTTGTTTTCTAAAAGACAACTGTGTTGCTGACCTAGACAACAGCAATTTGTTTTAAACCAACTTTTATTCCATTCATACCATGGGTTCACAAACATCATTGATCAGTTGCAATTCAGAATTAAAAAAATATGCACTGCAACAGGGCTTTTTTTAATTAGACCATTTTTTAATTCTGATATTCCAACTGCAGAAGTCAATTCTTCAAACATGACTGAATTTTAATGTAATAAAGAAGAGTGCTGTTTAACTGATGCTCAATTAAGATTTCTTTTGTAATACACGAGAATTTTTTTTAATGACCTGTCTGTAGCACCTTGGAAAAACCCAATATTTCAAATCTGTTTATGGTATTAAAGTATAATTGCGTAAGCTGTGAGGTTGTTTCTGTCATGCTTCTGTAAATATCAGAGGTATCACGGTCTTTTTTCTTTTTTCTTTTTTTTAATAAATAAATAAAAGGAAGCAACAGACACTTCGTTTCAGGATCTAATTCTCACCTTCACAAAAATGACTGTAGGTTCATTACACCGATGAATTTTTGCTTTTAGAATGTCTGTGTGAAAGGCAAGACTGGTAGTTGCAGTTAAGATAAAACTCTTCTCACAAACCAAACCTGACTAGCCTGATTCTTTTTTCTTTTCTTCTTCGCAGACTCAGTCAGTGCTACATAAATATCTCCTGTTACATGAATGTGATCACTTATACAGTCCACTGTGATACATCATAAGTTTCATTAGACTCTACATTAAAATATCAAAAATCCTATACCTGTTAAAGCTGCATCTCCTTTCCTGAACCAAATCATTTAATTTTAAACAGAAGTCATTAGTGACTTAGGGAAAAATAAATAAATAAATAAACAAACAGTTTAAAATGTCGTATGTCCACAAGCTATTCAGTAAATCTACAGATTTTATTTTAAAAGAATCTCAATTAATACAATATATTCTATTACTATAATATCTGATAACTACAAAGTACTGCAAGTCATACTAGAAAAGAAGCTAACGGTAGCCTGTCTCCAAGAGGATAATGCCAGATAATGTAAAAACAAGAAGTCTCCACTCAATGGTTATAACTTCGCAATACAGCATACCATGAAAAGGAGTCCTTCCCCTACTCATTCTTTAAGACCAATTTATGTCCTTATGACAATGTTCTGATAGTCACTGCAGTTTCAACCCTAGAAAATGAACTAATTCTGTAAAGAATAAGCTTTAAAATCTACAGATTATCTGCACTGGTAAGATTCTCCTATGGACATCCATCTCACAGAGATGAATTTCCAGTAATTTCGGCAGACAGTAAAATTATCATCTGTTGAAATGATGCTTCATTGCAGCAGATCAGGAACTAGAAGTCACAGTACTAACTAGCTGAAAACTATTAAACAGCTCTTAAAATTGTGCATATAATTTGCACCAATTTACAACCAGATTCTCCTCACAAATTCATTATAATAAGCACTTCTGCTATTTCCTTTTTTTAGTGGAAAGCCATATTTCCAAGTATTCCTTTCTTTTATGAACATATCTAACACATTGCTAGACCAAAAGATTCCCCTTAAAATGGCAAGTCATGTTGCTGACCATGTGGAGGAAAAACTCATTGTACTGCAATCCCCGTCTCTTATTGCGGAAAATAAAAAAGAAATAAATAAAAACAAGCTCAAAATACCATAAAAAATCCTAAAAAAATGTAAAGCTAAGAAGGAAGATTATTCAACAATGTTGAATAATGGTGAAGCTGTGCTTCATCTGCAGTTGGTTTCATTTAATGGCACTGCGTACAAGGCACTGACTGTCTACTTTAAATCTAAAATGAAGATGAACCAAATCCCAGTGCTGGTTAGGAAGAGTTACAGCACTCACTTTATAGAAACTTCTCTCACTGTAAGGCTTCAAATACAGTTGAGGACATTGAGCCACTCATTTTCTTTCAAAGTTTCACCACCAGCTTTACATAAACAACCGCAAATCAGAGTTAGTCTGTAGTTTGATGCTAAAGCAGAGCTACCCCGAGGGCTCCTAAAAAAACACCAAAGCACTGCTTCAGTATTAACTCACCCTGACAGTTCAAATCTGACAAGCAAACACTGAAAAGTTAATTTTCTATTCTCAAGCTTTATGTTGGCTCAGGTATTATCTGCCTGCATCGTTCCAGTCACCCCTATGGATCAGGTAACATCTATCTTCCAGCATCAGGCACGGAGCCAGCACAGATTTCATGCTGTGCTGCCTGGCTAATTTGACAGCGCTGCTCCAGATCACACTCGGGCTGCCGGATGATGAAGGAGCGCCTGGTCCGGGATTAATGATCATGGAGCCCCACTTAGTTCTGATCCACGCTGACCCGGGAGAAGCAACAGGGTCCTGGAGAGGACAGAGCAACGGCGCGCCGGCCAGCGTGCTCCTGGTCCTGCACAGCCCAGAGACTAAGGGGAAGAGGGCAGGGCCGTGTCCAGAGCCCACAGCACAACCTTCCACCAGGAGTGTGTGTGGAGGCGACACCAGTCACAGGCATCCGAAGGCAATCAGAGCCTGTTCACTGCTGTGCAGCTCCAACAGCCAAGTTTCTCTTACCTAAGGCAAGCACAGAGACAGAGTAAAAGCCTCACGGCAATCTGCTTAGGCTGACGAGCCACAAACGTGGGTGAATTTGCTGCCCAGCCACCCTCGATTGAGCAGTTGTACAGGTGTAATTCTGACCAGACCTGCCTGGACCGTACGGTGTTACAAAATCCAGCCGTGTATTTCAGATGCCATCCATGGTATTTGATGTCCAGAGAAAAGCACTGAGACACAGTGTCAGTCTGGGACACCATCACTCGATCCAATTTAGTAGTGTTATAAGCTGATAAGATAGATTCATGGCTTTTAAATTTCTTTTCTTAAAACCTCCAAGGCAGGAATGGCAATACTCTGAGTCAATAACTAACTTAGGCAAATCATGCATGTGTGCAAAGGGAGAGTGCATAACCTGCACCAGTTTGGTGTAACAATGTTTGTTGTCACTCATTTCCTGTAAGAATCACTTCCATTGAAAAATATGTTTTATGTTACCAATATGCAGAAAGTTTGTAACAACTGAAATGTAAAATAATCCTTTTTATAGAATATTTTCAGTAAAATCAACTCCCAAACAATTCTACTATGCTTCACTGCTAAGGTCACTAGCCATGACTTGTCCTCCAAAAACACAGGCTTCTGCATCCAGCTGGTTTTCATGATACAGCAACAATGAAGGGACGGAGTCACACCACTTCACCCAGTGACGAGCTAAGTGGATTATTATATAGACAAGTCTTAGTCTTACTATGGAGTATTTCATGTTAGGATCACATAGTCTTTTTGCTAGCAAGCAAATAAACTTCAGCAAAACCTGCCCTAGTTACTTTGGATGAACTATATGCATAATCATTAGAAAAAAATCCTAAAGTTCTTCCTTCAACAGTGACTTCCAGACTCAGATGGTCCCTGTTTCAGAGACACACATGAATTAAAGGAGCATCTCCATTCTCAACACAATCCCAAAATAGTGTCTCAGGCACTATTACAGAGTCCTGCAACACCTAGAGATCCAAAAAGATGTACAAAATAGAAACAAAACCTGTTATATATAGAAATAAAATCAATACATATATAGATATAA
>NW_009719674.1:0-9202 GCF_000703405.1 Apaloderma vittatum
AGTTTTCAGCTGCTGTACCTTGACTGGGTTTTGTGGTGTTTGCTGGAAGAGGGACAACGAGGAGTAACCTTCTACTGAACACACCGTGTCTCCAGTGAGTAGAAAGGAATTCAGTTCAGTAGAGCTGGTTGATGCAAACAGATTTGCAGCACAGGAAGCCTGAGGTTTCCCTGCTGTGGGTGTAAGCTGAACTCCCTCGTATCATTTGCAGAAGGAAGGATGCGCAGCACCTACACAACAGCAGTTGCAGCCCTGCAGGCCCCAAAGGTTTGTTCAAAGTCTGGCACTATTTGACATTTTCATTCAGCCTCTCACTCGAGATTACAAGTGACTGGAAAAATATCTGTTGGGTTTCAGATTTTTTTTTTGCTTTCTTTTGATTATTTTTCTTTTAAAAAAAGCTTTCAGCTGTTGCATTTAGAGAGAAAACCTTGACATGCGTACAATCAGAATCTTTAAGGAATTGTGAGGAATGTGTGTGTAAACCAGAAGTATCTGAGGGGTTTATTTAACATTTCTGCATTTTACTCCTTCATCATAACGATGCAAACAGTGCCACTAGATGCAAAGCTGCAAGGTCACTGCACAGGTGAAGGGACACACAGGGGACTATGCTAATAAGTTCATATGTCTTTGAATTTTGAATTTTCCCACATCTTGAATGGTGCAAGCGTGAGCTGATCCCTGCTGCCTGCATGAGCCCTCATGTCTCTAACGCAGAGCAGCCCGCCTGCTGAGGGGTTACTCAATTTCCATTTAGTAACGGAGGTGTAAAAAAATCAGATTCTGGGCACTGACGTTATTCACATCCTTCAGTTAGTATTACAAATATGCAAATATTAAATATTCCCCCTTTTTTTTAAAAAAAAAAAGCTCCTAAGCCTTTAATCCTTTTGTTTTCTTACAATGAAAACCTATTATTTTTATTGGAAACGAATGAAAATCTGAATAACACCCTGTAATATAATGTCTAAATAAGTAAAAAGCTGGCAAGGAATCAGGGTGTAATAACAGTGGCTTTGCTTTGTTTCCTGCTCGATAGCAGCAAGAAGCACAGGCGTTGACTGGAGGACCATCTGCAGCAAGGACAAGGAATGTCACAGAAACAGACAGGAGACAAGCTTTGACAAAAAATGCAAAGGGTCAAAGCTGTGATTTCATTAAGCAGCTACTTTCAGAATTATCTCTTCCTCCCTCCAAAAGCTGGGAGACAATCTGTCATCTCAGTTTTTGTTCAATAATGGCATGAAAAAAAATATAATGGGTTAGGAGTTGCAGATAATGAAGTTAGGACCTAATAAGGTGTGGTTTTAGTATTATTTACTAACTGGAGATTTTCGCTCATAGGTTATTTTCAATATTACGGCTCCGTATTTTCACCTTAAAATACTTGGTATTTTTTTGTTATTCTTCTAATGAGGTGAAGATATTAACCTTCATTTAAAAGTAATAGCTAAAGTTTCTGGCCTTTCTGGTTGCAAGAAAGTAAAAAAAAATTATATATGCAACTTCACAGGCCAAGAAAGTTAGAGAAAGTCCCCAATTTTTGGTGGATTATTTTTTTGGTGGGTTTTGATGGTTTGATTTTTTTTTTTTTAAATAGCATTAGAAAATAGATCAAATGCTATTTTGGATCTGCCTGATTTATGAATCTTTGGAGCTGGCAGACTCTTGGGCTTCCTACTGGTCTGTGCATATGTGTCTTCAAACTGGCACAAGTAGATAGTCATATAATTTTATTTTTGTTGTTAGCATGCATTTTGACAGCCTAAAGAGGAGCTTGGGTGGTTTGGGCTGTCAAATCCAAGACCCTCTTTGTCTATGGTTGAATTATTTGTCTCTGTGGGCATTAGTTAAGTACACACGTCTATACAGATTTATCAATTTCTAGAAGGCAAGAAATAAATGACATGCCTTGGAAGGCTTAAGAGGCAATTTTGTAAGGAATCAAAGGAGAGGGGAGGACTCTTAAAAGAGATTTGATGCCCAATACAAGCATATTTCTTTTCCTGAAACCAGTTCTTCATTTTTTCACCGATTAGGTTTCATGTGAAGCAATATGCTTTTTTTATTCAAAGCAAAAAGCTGTAACTTGAATGTTAACTTTGATATGTTGGTGTTCAGATGTCTCTAGATCTACCAGCAGAAGTGAAGATTCCTTTCTCCTGGTACATTTCAGATAGGAAGGAACATGAAAAAAAAAACAAACCACAGAGAGCTGAAGAACTTGAGAGAACAAAGATTTGAGAGTGAAATCTAACAGCCATTCCCAAAAATATGACTCCACCCACAATGGGCTTGGTCTGTCATCTTATGCCTTGTGAACAATTCAGATTTAGCACACTGTCAAGTTCCTCCCTTCAATATTGCTTTCATTTTCTGGAAAGCCAGCATCTCTTGAAAAAGCGTCTGAGCTCTGTTAAAGTAGCTTTGCTAGCTGACTCAAACTGTGAATTCAGATATCTGAGGAGGAATAAATGCTAATGAATTGAACTTGTCTCTTTTTGCTTGTTGTTTTTTTTTCAGCTTTACTGTGATGAGTGTTTTCATCAAACTGCAGAACAAGAATGCCTTCCCATGCCCTGCATGTTGCCCAGAGCAGAGAGGGAGGACTAGGGGCGCTGCTGAAGAGATTGTCAGACCCTAAAGAAGGTCAAGGTGAAGAAGTGGGAGACATAAAGAAGTTTCAAGGGGTTGCACAGAGGCAGCTGGACCTTTTAGACCTGCAAACATGCTCAGTAGCCTTCAGTGTGAATGAGATGCAGCAGCGCAAATCTTCCTTAGGGGCACGGCTAACGCTGTCCTCTTTGGAGACTCCTTGAGATGGCAGAGCAGAGCTCTGAGGATGTAGCTGACAGTTACTGGTGGCTGCTTTTGAACTTTATTGCCTATCAGGAGCTAGCAGTTAGCTGGAAGCCAATATTAATTAATTCTTCTTTTCCCCTGTCACTAATAGACAGCGAAGTCTATCCTGAAGTTAACATTGTCAGTTGCAAATGACAGCTTCAAATCATGTGCATGTAGGACACTACATTTTTTGATATCTTTAACGCTGTCTCATTACAGCTTAAAAAAAATTTTTGGAAAAAGCAGAAAGTAGATTTTGATCAAGTAATGATGTTAAACACATTTAAATATTTCCATATCTTGATGCATGAATGACAAAAAAATGGGGTTTTTTTCCAAGAAATCGTGTAATTTCTTGTCACTTGAAAAGGTGGATAATAAATACTGGCAGTACACAAGATTTGACTCTGCTAAGGCTTAACATTTGCTGTGGTGAAGAACAGCAGTTATTAATTTACAGACATAACCAAGTGATTTATATTAATGATTATGGTTCAAACCAACATGACGCGTATTCCTTCTACACTAGACATCTCAGATTCTGCTTTTGTGTTCACTGGCTATAAAAAAAAGAAAGAGATGGCTTAGGGTATTTTTTATAAGCCTTGTTGTAATGTTTTTGCTCTGATTTCAAGTCTTAACAACTGCATCATCACAAGTACCTGAGAAATGTGTACTGCACTAACTACAGTAAGATATTCAGCAAGGATTGCTGTAATTTGGAGATTCACGACAAGGAGTTTGCGCTAACAGCTACAAAATTCTTTCCTCTTTCTATAAAGCATATGTTCGGTTGGGATCCTTATCTTTATAATCACTCTGATGGCTTGTGCTGGTCTCAAACTTGACCTAATAAAAAATCGTAACGCTGGGATTCAATTTTAGATTGTGTTCATTACCTCTGCCATACTTTCTTTTAGTAAACAAAATCAAAATCTTTCATCTGCCAGTTGCTATAACAGGAAAACTACTTTTGTCTAAAGACCATGCTCACAGTATCTGATCTTGAATGGTGAGATGCTTTGGAAAGCTAAGAAAACTTGAATGAATTTAAATTCATTCTTTCTAGAGTGTCTTTAAGGGGAAAAAAAACCCCAAAACATTTGCAATGCATTTGTGAGGCTTCCTAGTTCTTTGCATTGCTTGGCCAGATTTTCATTAATCTCAATTTGGTGGCTCAAGGAGACTTCAGGGCAGGTACATATTTTTCACTTTTTTTTTCATGAGGAGTTTTCTCGCTCAGTTTCTCCTTAAAATTAATTCACAGTTGTTTTTCCTAAACATTGGAATCTTCTGTACCCTGTTCATGAGCCCAACATCTTGCAAAGCTGAACAGCAGCATGCCTCCACACTCAGATTTGAAGCTGCAATTTCCCAGGGAGCTCTAGTAAGGCTTCTGTCTAGAAATTTCAATTTAAAAGTTGCCTCATGCTGGTTTTCAAAGCTCTATTTTGGACACTGGTCACTGAAACTTAAAAGAGAAAGAAGATGCCCATGTTGCGGTAAGCATTTACGTTGTTGTAACCATTCCTGAACATTCTGAAGGTGTTTTCTTCGCAGTCCATTTCCTTACCAAGCTCACAGGTGCTGGCAGAGCTCTGGAAGGTGGTGATGCAGCAGGCAAAGCTGTTCTGTGAAACATGTTGCTCATTCCAGATGTTCACTGATGTCCTGGAGAGTGCTAAAAACTGGTTGTGCGTTGTATCTTCTTCACATTGAATTCCACCAAACTCATCACACCTTACGTGGCTTGGGCGTGCTCTGCAAAGGTCTGAGGACTTTACCCTGGTTCCCATTTACTCAGGTGATAAAGAAAATAAGGTACAATCTATAAAAAGTAGAGAGGAATTGGTATCAGTTTAAATTTTCCTTTGCTCTTGTTTAGCAATGACAGGTAATTTAATAATTCAGTACTGACCAAGCCAGTGAGAACATGCAGTGTCTTCTGCTGAAAGGCTAAGATATTCAATTTAAGGAGTCCTGGTCTCCAACCTCTGTTTCAGCACGGTGTATTTTATTCACAGTTTGTGTAAAACAGACAAGTAATCCTGAAAGCACCCAGTCTTCTCCAGGGATGAATATAAGAATGGGAAAAGTGTAGTTATAGCATATTTTTACCTCTGTCTGTGGTCTGGGATTTATCGAGCAGAATTTCTAAAGCCTTAATATTTTTCAGTATGAAGAGGAGCTGTGTTTCTATTTTTGAAAAGTTTAGGGTTGTGTTTTTTAAGTTGAACAGTGGAACAAATCTTCTGTGATTTCACTGTCAAAGAGCAAGATTTTGGGGGCAGGAGTAACCGCCATGTGCTCTGCTGCTTATTTGATGGTGGAATTTTATCAAGGGATTCCCAGGAGCCCTCTAAGAGCTGCACTGAATTGGGACCAGTTTTCTGCTTGCGTGCATCTGCCTCATTAGTTTGCCAACGTCCTGAAATTCTTGGGAGCAAATTCATCACCAGTATAAACCAACTTATGGCAGCAGAGTTACAGTAGGAACAGACTGGGTCTTCTGCCAACAACTTGTTCCATCGTATCATGTAGAATCTGAGACTCTCCCCAAAAATGTTGGTTTGACCCAATTATTTAACTTTTTGCCCAACTAAGATATTTGTTTCATCTCATAAAAACTCAAGTTATTAATGTATGCAGGATCTGTAATATTAATGATTATATCCCTGACTGAACTGGTAATCTGCAAGCTGGTTTTTACAGAAATTAAGGGCGCCCAACTGTAACTTAAAGCAATTTTTTGATACAAAAACAGTGAAAAAACAAATCTTGTGAAACTGCAGAAAAAGTGTAAATTATTTCTTTTTCCCAACATGGTCCTTTAGCTGAAAACTCAGTTAATAGCACAGCAATCTGAATGAATATGGGGGAACTATGACCAGCTAACAGATTTTTCAAGTTGGATGCAATTTAATTAAAACCAGACCTGTTAAAAATGAAAAGATAAAGGCCTCTTTTTAAAGTACTACATTTTTAAGCGTGCCTAATTTCCTAGCTTGTTTTCCTACACTATGCTCTATAGTCTAGCCTATACCCCTGGGCTTCTAGTAATTCTGCTTACCAGCTGTCAGAAACGAATCAGCTCTTAATTCCTGGAGACCAAAGCAGGACACAGCAGAGACCCTGCTGTTCTAGCTCTTGATTTAATAGAGTTCTTGATTATCTTTATGGTTTCTCAGTGTCCCTGACTGAAGAGCCTTCCCCATTTCTCCTTCTCAGAGTTCAATATCGCATCTTGACCTGAAAGCCCTGTTGTTGATGTCCTTTGTAGAAGAATGAAAATATACACAGCCGGGAAACCTGCTGGTTAACCCTCTTGTGAGACCTTTCTGTTCAGTGCTTTTAAGCTCTCGAGTTGCATAGAAAATGCTCACCAGGTGATTGATAATACAAGTTTGTGGCACCGTAAATTCAGGAAAGCACTTAAGCAAATGGCTATATTGATGGCTGGGTGATTGCAGACCCGTTTAAATGAAACACATGGCCGTATGCTTTGCTGGACTGAGTATTTTCCCAGAAAAAAGTAAATGAAGATATAAACCTTGGAAAATACATGTACATCAGAGTCCCCAGACCTCCAAAACCATTGATATCTTCATAATCCACATAAAACCGTTATTTCTCATTATGCACTGATAAAGCAGCATATTTAACAATATTGAGAGGAATGTTAGAATTACGTTTCCAGAGCTTACTTGCGGGCACGCATGATGTTACAATGAAATGGAGAGGGTGAGATAGCTAAATAACAGGCTGCATTTCGAAAACAGAATCACTGAGTGTGGTAGTATTGATTTCTGTAAAGATGGATGGCTACAGGAGAGCCCCAGTGCTCTATAGCTATGATTGATTTTCTTTCTTTTAGGTGCTGACTAAGGAAAAGAGGACCATTCCCTTTGTGCCCAGAGAGGACACATCTCATTCCTGCACTTCACGGTGAGATATTGAGGAAATTTAATGAATTTGTCAACAGTTCCAAAAATACAGGGGGCATTTCTCAGCCATTTCTATAGTACTGCAAAATAACTTATAAATACTTCAAGAGTATGAATTGAAAGATTTCATTTGGAAAATAAATATTTAATGTCCAGATTCTATCTATCTGTTGTCAGAAAATGGCAAAACCCAGTTATATATGAAGGTTTTGTAGTAAGATTATGATCAAAGCCTGTTCCCTATAAACTTTTTTCCACTTTATTCTTTCATCTTTTCCTTCTGCTTTTGACATTTATTGTTAGTATGAAATTGGTTTATATTAATATAAAATTAATAGCTCATAATTAATTCATTTAAAAGTTTTAATGATCATAAATTCAATCATCTCCTGAAACTATTTTAATAGCTCTTTTCCTCAGTTGGGCACACCTAAAGACTTTTGTGTGGTGCTTCAAGCAGAAAAGATAGACAAAGACTATGAAGGTCCCATGAACAAAGTAACAAAGGTAGGGAATAAAAACTATTTAGTCATGTCACATGGATAAGTTTATTGGCATTTTATGATTGCTTTTCTCTCATTTGTAGAATTTGATATATTATATTGACTGATAATAGTAATAATTAACCAGCTATTACTTAGCTGTCATAACCACAGTAACTGTGTTCAGTCCAAACGGTTTTCACATCCTGCCCATAATCGTGTCCGTACCTGTCATTGGTAAAGGGGTCAGCAAGCAGTGCAATGAGCTGATAACAGCAGGGCATAAAGCATCGCTTTCCTCGTTGAGCTTTACAGTCAAGAGCAGCAGGTGAAGGAGGCCGAGGCGCTTTAAGGTATGTCACTCCTTCCATTGCACCCAAGTTACGTTTTAAGGCTCCTGGTCGATGTGTTCATGCAGTGTTAAAGGGAACTTGGGAGAGGAACAGCTGGAAAATCCAGCTATCATTTCCTCATCATAACAAATAAGCCTTAAGATCTACGCTTTTGAATATACAGAGCAGTTGCAGACTTCAAGTACTCCCTTTGAGAGCAACAATAAACATAATATTAAAAATGGCTGCAAATGTTGATATTGATGGAGAAAATAAGAATAGCACTATATTATTTACAAAAGCTTTGTTATTAATCACCGTACTGAAAAGCATGGCGTTATCTAAGTACTAGCTTTACTCTTCTGGGCTTGGTATTTCCTCTCCTCTTTGTTCGTTCTTGTGGCTATGGGATTTCCATGAATAGAGGCGTGGGTAAGACGATGAGTTACACTAGGAAGAAATGGGAGGCAAAAATATACAGTAGACTTACACTGTTTTATCACATTAAAAAGAAAAAAGAAAAAAAAAGAAAAGCTGCTTCTAAAATATTTTTCATTGTTTCGAGTCACAACTGAGATCCGTAGAATTGTTTTCATGTGCCAGTGCAATGGGCATATATTGCCACAGTTTCTTGCTTTAACTAGAAAAACCCCAAATTACCTGTGTTTAAGGTTGTTTTATAAGGTTGAATGTTCTTAATCAAATGTAAAATGTAGTAGCTGCTGCCAACATATATTGATCTGGAGGCTGGAGATTAGTTTTAATTAGTTTTATTGCAGGTGCACAGGTCAATGTTGATGGTACCGTGTTGTTCTTCGTACGGGGCTGAGCACAGTTCCCTTAGCCTTGTGCCTCTGTGCCTCACAAAAACTAAATACTGAGAGGAAAAAAGACTTTCACACAGCATTTTAAGACATTTTTAACACTCACCTTTATAAAACAGAGGATGGCCTCTGTTTGTTGTAAAGAAGGAAAGAAAACTGGATTAAAATAAAGGGGGCAAGAGGATTTTGTTTGTCTTCTGTTTCAGGACTTTCAGTAACGTACAAGAAATGCCATAGTTAATCTCAGGAGAAGATTGTTCTTTGTGCATAAAGTGGTTTGCAGGGAAGAAAATACAGTTTTCAGTGATTATCCACTAATGTAATAACACAGTAGTCTGCACTGTGTGAATGATTCTGAGTAGGAGATTTATTGCACATAGTCCTTAAGGAGTGTTTTATTGTCCTGGTTGGAGCCAAGAAACCCAGTCCTGTTTAGTGATTTTTACTTTTCAGTTTAGTCTCTTCTAAAAGGCTGCACATTTTGAAGTCAGCAGCGTGTTTCTGCAGACAGTGTGCGCTACTGGCAGTGATAACACCTGATGTTTGCAGTCACTGCCTGGGACTGGGATGCAGAAAGGCTCTGGCTGATCCTTATTCCTACAGGCAGGCAGGGCTCTGTTATTCCTGTGCAGGCAGGGCTCTGTCCGATCTTCTGCCTTTGATCCCCATCAGGAGTTCCTGAACCCAGCCCCTGTAGCCAGGGGACCTCTCTGGTGCCTCCTGCTCTGCAGCTTCACTGGGGATTGCTATCAGGGGGGAGTCGGGTTCAATAT
>NW_009719675.1:0-2596 GCF_000703405.1 Apaloderma vittatum
TGCTGTCATTTATTCTGAAAGTACTGTGATCTAAATGCAGCATGCATAGATAAAATAAACACAAATAAACCAGAGGAAATACACTGTCTACTCAAATAGCATAGTCCTTTGTAACCTGGAAAGTTGTCAACTGACAGAGCTATCTGCTGTTTCTTGAGATTTCTTAGTAAGGGTTAGGAAAAAAGAGAATAGTGCATCACCTCAGAAGTGCAACATGTTTTGTTCAAAACAACAAAGGTTGTAGATGTGCTGGCTTTGACTGCATGAATTACATCTGAAGCTCACTCAGATTTATTTTCACTCATCATACATAAATATATCACAACCGTGGAATCGTTTAAGTTATCCGTGGTTATTACAAAGCAATGTTTTCCATACAGAAACTTCTCCCTGGGAGGAAAGAGGCTCCTTGTGAAATGTTTAGGATCAAAAACACGTAGTATTTTAGGACAGCAAATGTTCATTTCCATTGCCGATATTAGCTGAAGACCTGATTATAGATGCTATTTATATTAAAATATCCTATATTAAGTTAATGTTTTCTCTGCATGAAACTGATGATACAGGGGAAAATTCTCCAAAATAACCTTGTGTGACACTGGTTCAAGGGAATTCTTTAACTTAGGAAGCACCTTTAAATCAAAGTCATTTCTAATTTCTTGCATCTGTGTTTCTATTTCAGAAAATCCGTTATCTGATGGTTAGAAATCTTTTCTAATATGTAGCCTAAATATGTTCATAGCTAGTGTGTCCCATTTGTTTCACAGCAAAATGCCCCTTTAGCTTTAATAGCTTTCCATTTTCTTGGTTGTCTTTTGCCTTGATTTATTAAGCTTATAGGAGCTGGACATACATGAATTCTTAAGACTGTATTTAGAGGTTTTCTAATATTTCTTCCATCCCCATATATTCTAGCATTACTGGTGTCTCCAGCCATTCAAAGTTACTGTGAGTATTAATGTAATTCAGAGAGAGGATAAGATTTAGGAAAAAAACTACTGTCTTCACCTCTCACTGTTCATCATGTATATGTTTGCACATTGTTATTACAAAGTCTATTTGATAAGATTAAATAGGAGGAAGAATGATTGCAAATGACCTTTTACTTGACAAGTCAATCTAAAAATTCAGGAGTGAGCTCCAAAAGAGCTACTTATAAGGATGTTTGTCATTTTTTCAAGCCAACAAAACAGAATTCAACATGTCAATTTTCAGGCATGAACATATGAAAAGATCACACATTTTAGACGATAATACCTAGGGTCTTGTGTGTTCAAAACAATTAGAAAGAACAGAACTCTTCAAAGTCTCCAGTATTTTAGAGGTAAAATAGTAGTAATGAAATGCTTTTCTAATTTTTAAAATAATCTAACTGTGATATTGTTAACATTTTTACATATTTAGTTACATACAAACACTCTATCAAAAGAATAAAATCAAGTATTTTCAACATGCCCTGGACATTTTACTGGAAAGTTATTTTACAGATTGGTAAAAGCAAGGATGTCTTTTAAATTTTTATCATGTTTATTTCTTTTTCATTTTTGTGACAAAGTCTCTTTCTACAGTGCATACTTTGTTAACGTGATCTACTATTCCGTTTTAATACTCTGTAGCTTCTTTACCACCTGATCTTGCCATATCATATCGCATTTAAGTCTGTCTTCTATGCTGGTATCTTCAAAACCTCAATGTTTATAAAAACACAATTTAAAGATCCAGTGGAATGGTGGATCTAAACTAAAGTGAACTAACCATGTGGAATCACATGTCTTTGCATTGCAATTGCTGTGGTCATTTTCTTAGACTATTTAAAGTGTTAGATTTTTGATGTGAGTAAAAATTCTTTTGGAAATAGAATAATGTACACAGTGCCCAGGAAAGTATGGATATGTGGAAGTTCTCAGGTGAATAATGAGGGAGAGAAAGCTGAGGATAAGATATACTTATCAGGGATGCTATTACCATAAAGAATATTGTGTAAGCTCACAACATACTCTCCAGCCTAGAAAAAATCTATATAGAACTACTTTCAAAGTTGTCTGTATAAATCAGATTTAGAATAGATTAGAAAGACAGCGGGATTCTGTTCTACTTGCTCTCATGTCTGAACAGGTATTGAAGTACTTTTTCCCTTGGCATGTGGGCCCACATCACCACCTATGTTTTAAAAAGCTACTATCTTCTTTACAATAAATTTAATGTTACTGCACTGATTGAAAGCATGTTTTAGAATAAATAATGTAACTTCAGATGTTTTTCTAAGCACAACACTTCCTACTGAGGTGGTTGATAAAATATATTTAGGAAGAGAGTAAGAGTTATATTGTTGATTATTCATAGAAAAAATACATATATTTCAGTGCCACAGCTCTGGCAGGAGCTACTGCACGGGCCCAGGCATTGCCCCTGGGACATCCATAACATCACACTCTACTGTCCCTGGAACAGGCTCCACAGCAAGTTCCTGCCCCGTGCAGTCGCCTTTGTAACCACCCCACCTCCCCTGGTGTCCTTGCATAATAGGTGTCAGACTCTGCAAGTGGAGCCTAACAACGGTGAGGGTGGTGGTTCACATGCCACCAAGGTAGAAGTC
>NW_009719675.1:2627-5426 GCF_000703405.1 Apaloderma vittatum
TTCGAATATAAAAACAAACATAAAAAAAAAAAAAAAAAAAAAAAAAAAAAAAGATGGGCCATTGTCATAGGAGACTCTCTGATGAACAGGAGGTTTAATATGCAGACCAGACCCACTTCTTAGGGAAGTCTTCTGCCTCCCTGGTGCTGAGGTTAAAGATGTAAACTGAAAGCTTCCTACACTATTACAACCTTCAGATTACTAGTAATTACTGATTTTTCAGGTAGGCAGTAATGAAGTTGAAATAAGAAGTTCAAGGACAATGAGAGGAAACATCTCATCTTGAGATGACTGGTTAAGGGATCACTAACACGAGTAGTGTTCTCCTCTAGGAAACAGGAAGAGCCAGCAAATCCATACCTACCTCTGAGCCCGGTTCCACTGGCTGAGTTTGTTCGGACTTTTTCTTGTCATAGGTCAGTTTGCATGACACCAAGGAGTTTGCAAGAGATGGGGTATGTCTTTCACAAAGAGGAAAAGAGATTAGCACAGGAGATACCAGGGCTTATTGAAAAGATTTATGATTCTATAGCTAACAAACACTGGATAAGCATAAATGAAAACAACTAAAAATTGAATCACAAACTGAACCCATTTTTTATTTAAAAAAACAAGAGAATTTTAAAGTCACATAGTTATGCATATCAGGCTTATATTTATTCAGCTGAGGCAATCTGCACTTGCTTATCCACAGATGGATATGAAGAAGATACTATTCATCTGAAACAATGATCCTTTTACTTATTGTAGCTGCCACATAATATACATGTCCCATTTAAATGGAATGATCTTCACAGTGTTATAAAATATTCATTAAAAATTTTCAGGCAACTTGCAACTTGCAATTCAAAACATTTCACAATATCTCCTATGGATTAAAAGAATTGGTTTTGGTTTTTACCATTTTTTAATGGACACAGCTTTTACATGTATATGTATTTATTCAAATGTTGGTCTTACCCGTTTATTCTGCTTTAATATCCTTCTTAAAAGCCATGTTTTGATACAGTACTTTGTGTGTCACATAAAATAGTGTTAAGAGATCCCAAATTTATAGACCTTTAAAAATTCGGAGCAATAATTATTTGGATTTCCATTTGAAAATGGTCTCTAGGAGATCTGATGATGGTCTGCGTTTGTCAGGTATGAGTGCTAATTTATATGGGAAAAAAGAGTAATGATAAGGAAAAAAAGGAGAGACGGAGAGTATTTTCATAAAGCAGCATGGAATACCTATAATATTTTTGTGTTGGTTTTCAGAACTAACTTGCTTTGGAAAATGACTTTGGTGCTGCTGTTAGTGAAGAAGCCAGCACATTCCAGCTGAGGCAACTATTCTGCTGGGAAGCTCAGGCAGAGCTGCTTATAAGCAGATCTAGTTCTCAAGCCTCCAGCTGAGTTAGGAGGTTTCATGGCAGTGGTGTTTGAGGTGCCTTTTGCTCTGGGAAGCATTCCACCACCTTCTGACCACTCTTCAGAACTAATTTCTGCATGTCCAGCAGCCAGGACTGTGGAAAATCTGGTGACTCTGGACATAACTGTTTTTGTACATCAGAGGTGATGATTTGAAAATTCCTTGTCATCCAGTCTTATGGAGTAAGGATTTTGTTGCTCAAAGCCAAAAGCTAGTTGTTCCTTTCTCTTAGAAGTGGCCTGTGACTTGCTTTGAAAAAGCTTGCTGCACTAGTATTTGGTAGAGTTTAATGGAAAAAGCAAATTCTTATTTTAAAGAACCACAGAAGAAGATGGGTTGCAATTCTTGCCTCCTATTCTGCAGTTTCCTTATTTTACCCTGTAATTCAGTGATTAAAAAGGTCATTGTACTGCAATTCCTTCTGTCTGAGAAATTAAACCATGCAGAGAGACTTATGGATTGGAATAGAAAACTAAAACAGCTTTAATAAAACACTAATAGTGTTTAATAGTGTTAATAATGAAACTTATACAAATATATACCAAACCGATATTGAACCGAACTTCATTCCCACCCTGGCCCTGACAGCAAGTCCCAGGCTCAGTGGGAGAGGGAAGCCAGACATGGGATTAGGATTTCTGGAATTCAGGGGTCAAGATCAAAGGCAGAAGAATAGATGGAGACCTCCTTGTGTGCCAGACATTGAAGAAGAGAGCTTAATCCCTGTGATTCCTCAGCTTTATGCTCAGAATGATGCATATGGAGTGGAATACTCTTGTTGGTCACCTGTCCTGTCTGTTACTCATCCGAGGTGCCACCTTTTACTTCCTTGTGACCCCTCTTACTTCCCGGCACCCTCAGCGTGGCACACAAGAGCCAGCAGTGATTTTGGTTACTATGGGAAAAAGCGTAAACAAGAGCCCTTCTACATCCCAGTCCTTGGCAGTAACTGTAATATCAGGCATTCCCATTTCTAGTAGCAGGCATTGTTTGAAAAAAACACGCTGCCAGCTTTAGAAAGTGCTGCCTCTTTGAAAGAGCTCAGCTGAAAAGCAAAATCACTGAGCAGAATTGGTTCAGTTTAGCTCAAATCAGGACAAACCTGTCTGGGTGCTGATACTATTACCCATGCAAGAGGTGACAAGCACTTAAGAGGTTCCTTACCTTGGTGATGAGAAGGAGCCCTTGACAAAGACTGTCTGGAAGCAGTTGTGGGACAAAATGCCTGTGTAAAAGCAAGCTTTTATTCACCGTTTCCCTAGCCAACTGACTGTAAGATGTGTTCATTATATAGAGTGGTTCTCTGCACACGTTTCTCAAATTCTGTGCTTCTCCAGATTAATTTGGCATGTAACCAAATCAGTTCATTTAGAGCTCTGGATTGA
>NW_009719676.1:0-3007 GCF_000703405.1 Apaloderma vittatum
ACCGGCCCGGTAACAGCGGTCCCGTTCGCGCACGGAGGAGACGTTATCCCAGGCCACCGTGCTCCAGCAATGCCCAGGGAGCGGTTCTGAAAACGGGCAGGAGGAGCAAGGTCTGCCGCGAAGAAGGAGGAAAGCAATGCCTTCCAAAGGGCGTGAGTGAATGAATGGCCCGACGCCACACCATGAGCGCAGCTCCCGTTCCAGGGAGAGACGTGGAATGACAGTGGAGCTGATTCATCAGCAACATCTCTAGCCCATCACCTGACATCCTGAGATGCCTGTTTCACAGTGGCAATAGCAAATGAAGAAGCTGGTATGGTGCAAGCAGGGTGTCCTCCTGGTAAGATTATTAAGCCACACAATCCAAGGCTGTTGGATGTTTCTTCACAGATCTTCCCAGCCAGCTGAAGAAACTCCCTTCTAGGCACTGCAGCACCAGCCAGGTTCCCCACTCAACAGTCATCCAAGTGACCTTTTTCACCACCTCACCCTCCTCCCCACCAACAGGGAGGCACAAACGTGCACAACAGCTTCTGCTTTTCAATGTCTGACATTTGCAGCAACTGAGCCGTCATAGAGACAACCCCAAACAACACACAGCTGCTCCTTTATCCAAAGAAGCCACAGCAACACTTCCTGGTGCAAGGCAATGGTTAAATTAAACACAAGCATAACAAGGCTTTCCCATGTCACACTTTAGAACTTCACCCCAAACGATGAACCACCGGGACAGTTGGCATCAGCAACTGCAGCAACCCCATCTCAGACCATGTTGTCTGGAAACCAACCACTCCGTTAACAGATGCAAATGGCTTTAATGCATCCTACTCTGGCATAGACTTCACAAACCATTTATACTAACTAGTTTACAATGAAATTAGCAATACAACTTAATACATTTCTTCTAAAAACCGGAAGAGAATATCTCCTGGTACCACAGAACAGAGGAAAGACAGAAGGGGCGGGGGAAAAGGAGCCTGATCATCACCGACCATGGCTCTGAAAAACCTAATTACAAATTTGACAAGTATTTACATCTCTCAAGGGTCCTTCAAGTCATATGTCCTACACAACAAAACCTTCCAAATTTGATACTTACGACTGAGAAACAGTTATCTGTACTCCACAAAACATTTAGATAAGTTTCTAACTTATGTACAGTTTGAGATGCTCATAAGTGATCTATAAAAAGGGCTAAGCAGAGGCTGATGACACAATCAGGGTAGCAAGGAAAAAGAAAATGATTGACTGAAAGCACTTCCAACATGTCAAGTGAATTCCAGTTATGAATTTATCATCCAACACAGAGAGTGATGCACAAGAGAGAAGCACCTTTTAATAGTACACTAGAAGTCAGGTTTTGTGAGCTGACTATTGAATGGGATCAAGACCTTGCTGTTTTGATAGATATTGGTTATGAGAGTATCAGCTCCACCGTGGCAGGCCAGGTTTTTCGGAAACACAGGCCCAGATTACATAACTGGCCCAAATCAGGGAAAGGACAAGAGCCAGCATGGAAGTCAAGTCCCACCAATACAAGTTATACATGTAAGAGAATCGGGAAGCGTGTTCCATTACCATAAATTCACTTTTTAATATTAGAATATCCAATGAGAACTCTCACATCAGTACAGATTTAAAGCACTCTGATTAACTTTAATTCCCCATGCTTCTGAAATCCAAGTTTCATTTATTTTTTGTCTAGGTTCCATAAATAATTTTTTCCAGAGTATGCTCCCTGGTTAACATTCCAAACTTCATACTCTTGAGAATTACCTTCAAGACATCTAGAAAAATTTGTTTAGAACCAATGTATTGTACTTAAAGGGCATTTTTTGTTGCTTCTGCTTTGTAATGTCACTCTCTTGATGTTGCCTAGAAAGTTTAACCCTAATGCAACTCTTGTAGCGGGGGAGAAGAGAAGGCGCATTTTAAGTTTTAAATGGGGGAAAGCTACCGAAACAGCAAAGTTTAAAGAAAGGCCAAGCCTAAGGCAGGAAAGTCAAACCAAATTCTAAGCTTTATACAATCAACTGATCTGATACTGGACACCAAAGAGTCAAAATAACAAGGGCAACTTTCACCCGATCATTCTTCTTTCTGACTTGACCCTATCACAAAGTTTTAATAATAGATTTTTATGAGCAGCATTTTAGAATACATCAATGTTTGAGACTCTTGGCATTGGAAAATTAGGATCTTTACAGTTCCAAACTAAGAGAAGTGCTATCAAAAGTCTATACCAATGCTTTCTCAGATACACAGGTAATAAATAAGGAAGGTCTCCCACATCTGCTAGCTGAACATCCTAACAACTACTCATCGTCTTCTCATCTGCAGGAGGCAACTTTAACAGCAATGCAGCTTAGCAGAAGTACCAAAACACCAAACAACAAATCAGCAAAAAAGGAAAACTGCGTAATAGATACACACCAAACACAAATCAGTCCAAAAACTGTAAGAGGTAAGTTTGTGGCTTTTATTTTTTTTATATTTACTTTTAGAAAAGAGTCTAGGTCAGCTTAAGCACCACAGGTTTCATTTCTCACTATGCTATGTAAAACTTTGGGTTTCTCACTGACAGGAGGTCCAAATTCAGGACGAAAGCTCCCTACGCATCAGCCTGAGAGCTACTGTCTTAAGAACCTCAAGACTGACTCAGAAACAGAATCAAATGTAATAGAAGCGGGAGAGCAGGGAAACACGCGACTCACGTTCCTATCCAGACCCTCTTCACATACATTAGAGAAGATTCAAGAGAAGAACCTCCTGGTAAGGGACCCTGGAGAGCCAAGCCTAACACCTGCGTACCCCACGACAGAGCTGTACAAACAGAGAGCAGCTCAAGCCTTTCGCTTTAAGATCAGAATCACCTCGGGGAACATTTTCACCAGGTCATTTTAGAGGGGAAACTGATCCTGAAACGCACGCTCAGAAGACGCCAGGTCCGCATTTCCATCGAGAAGCGTTACGAAGGGGCCGAGCCCGGTTTCCTCAGCGGCCCCCG
>NW_009719677.1:0-3838 GCF_000703405.1 Apaloderma vittatum
GGGATGATGCCGGGGATGGTGATGTCTCCATGTGCTCTCCCCTTCTTTGCACAGTGAACGGGCTCCAGGCTCGGATCTTTGGCGTTTGGACCCTGCTGTCATCAGTGATCCGCTGCCTCTGCGCCATCGACATCCGCAACAGGACGTAAGTAAAGGAGCGCCCGATGAATCTTTCGGTTTGCTTGCTAGTCGCAACATGAGCAGGTTGCTTAGAGGGCTGTGCGGAGGAGGTGGGGAATCAAGAGCTGCTCCTGGACTCTGCAGGGTTGAAAGCGTTCCCCTAAAAAAGCTTCAACAGCACCGTGGGATCTGTGTGTTAACTGCCGCTCCCTGCTGCCCCTCTAGGGAGAGTCTGCGCATTTGAGTTCCATTTCCTAGCCCAGGCAGAAATCAGTGGATCTGAGAGCCTCTTATGTCACAAATTTCTGAGCTCCAGCTAGGAAAGCATCTCCTGATGGTGTTGCTGCCCTGTTGACATTAAGCAAAGGCTAGTGCTGTGGTCTGACTGATGCTCAGTACTTCTTCTCCTGTGACAGCTCCGCTAAGGATTGTGGCAGGTGGAGAGGCACCTTGCGGTGGTCTTAACCCACTGTCTTCTTCCATAAACTCTTACCTGGGCCTGAGGACAAGGCCTGTGGTGGGAGGCAAGGCACTTCTGCCTGTGGTAATAGTACTATTTCTCAGAGGGATTTCCAAGCAGGCCAAATCTGGGTCTGTGCTAAGCAAAGCCTGTGTTGGAAGTTGCTAGAACTCACCTCACTCTTTTGTCACCACCTCTGTCAGCCCTGCAGGACAAGTCACTTTACACCTGGCAGCACGTCCTTGGATTGCCTAGGCTTGTCTATGGTAGGGAGGTGCAGGGACTCTGTTTCTTGGGAGTGGTGGCAACACCCGTTGCCATGAAACCAGTTGTTTTGTAGAAAGATTTTTTTTATCTTGCATCAGTTGGACCTGCTCTCTGGCCCTGAGGGTAGCAGAGCACACACAGGAGGGAAGACGTGTTGCGTGATGCAGCCAAATCCTGTTGGCTCATACAGCTCTCTCCCTCTTTCTGTGTGTGCACATGCTTCTTACTTCACCAGTGTCCTACCCTTGCTCTCCCCTCCTCACCTGCCTTCAGGCCAGATAATGCCTGTGTCTTTCAAAGTAGTAGTGAACATGCCGCCCTGCTCTTCTCACAGCTGTTGCCCAGGGAGCTTTTGCACCTCACTAGGCACCTCACTGCCCTCTGTGATGCCACACCAAGGACAAATGGGGCTGCACACAGGTTTGCCTCTTCCACTCAGCCATGCTTGTGCCCATACTATGGGGCTGTGTGGTTAACCTGCTTCTTTCTGCTCTCCAACAGCCTCTACTACATCACGCTCTTCACCTTCTTTTTGGCCCTTGCTCACTTCCTCTCCGAGGTCTTCATTTACCACACCGCAGCCCTTACAATTGGAGTCATGGCACCCCTCATGGTAGCAAGTAAGTAGAGCTCTGCATCTTCCACAAAATTTCCTTGGAGCTATGATCCCAAAGAAAAAGTCTCCACAAGGCTATGAGCTAGGGGCAGGGAGGGCATGGTGGGAGCAAATACCTCATCTCCTGTCCAGCATTTTCTATACAATTCATCCTGTATCCCCACCACAGGTTTCTCTATCTTGGGGATGCTGATTGGGCTGCAGTACCTGGAGGTAGAAGCACTGTCACAAAACAAGAAGAAAAACTGAAGCTGAGGGCCCTGCATAGGTCAGCATTGTCTCCTGTCTTCACTGCCAAATTAAAGCTCATCTGAACTTCTCCAGGACACCAGCACACTGGTGAATCAATGTTGGATTCTTTCAATCATTCTGCATTTCCAAGTGTTTTTTCCTAGTCCAGGCCAACATTTTGACTGACTGATGTCAAAGCCCAAGTCCCAGAGGAGTTTGCATCAAAGCTTGCAGGGGGCAGTCACCAACTGCCCTCTGCAAGCATAGCAGGCAATGTCTCAGCTACCCCCACTGCACTAAGGACTTCTGTTCCAGTCCACCTGTGGGGAGGAGGTGCAGGGCTGCCCAGGATCCACTGAACAGTTTGGACCAGAAAAAGAGGTGTGCTGCTCCTGGCCCTGCTGTGTAACTTGCATGTGTGTGTACTTCAGGGGCCATTTCTAATAAATGACAGAAAAATACAGGGTACTATGTCTGTCTTTCTGCTACACAGCAGCATGTAGAGGATGTACAGTCTTAGAGCAAACAGCAGTTTCTACTGCATGTTGCAGAATAAATCATCTCTTTACAGCAAACTCACCTTTCCCTGACTCCTTCCCATAAAGTTCCAGGTCCTACTGCTCACAGGACACACATGCACACACTCACACCCATGAAGAGAGTTGTCACAGCTCTTGCTTCCACAGCATATTGGTGACAGCAAAGTGCATGCATCTGTGAGCAAGGACTGAGCAACATTTTCAGCGAGCTATAACTACGGAAGACAGAGAAAACAGGAACAGGTTGCTTAGACATCGATGAAATAATGCCCAAACCAGATGGGCAGTGCACAGAAGGTAGGGAGGAAGCAGCAGGATCTCCTAGCTGGGAAGATGGTACATGTGCAAAAGAAAGAGGAAAAAAACAGAAGGGAGGAAGAGTACAACAGTAGCACTGGACAGAAAACAATTTTTCCATTCCACAAAATATTTCAGGCTATTAAAAGAGACAGCTGTAGACTGTTTCAGGCATTTAATATGAATGTGTCAGGTATGATAGTATGCTTCAAGTGTTTTTATTTTATATAAAAAAGTTCTATTGAAAAGCCATTTTAGACCCCTATCTTCAATCCCAACTTATAAAAGATAGGACTTAAATTTTTCAATTTGTCAAAAGAATGTACAATTTCACCCCAAAATATTTTGTCAAAAAATGATATGTCTGAGAGGACTTTTTATCCATTCCACCTGGTTGTGGTTTTTGTTCCTGTCCCAGGCCTCCCAAATGATACATGCAGAACTGCATGATTTAAGGAGCATAAGGATGCTTGCTATCTTCACCCATGGAGGGATACTGGAAAGGAAGGCGAAGGGTGAAGGATGTACATTTGCCTTTAGAAGATAAACAGCAGCATACAGAATGGCAGTGTCTATGAGACACAAATGCTGGTAAGGGGGCTTCTCCTGATCTCTGTTATAAAGTAGGAAGCTTCCACACCAGAGCAAATCTGGATTCCCATCATACTCAAACCCCTCCCTGTGGCTGTGAAAAGCAACACAGCCTTGGCTGGTTATCTCAATGTAACACTTTACAAAAGTTTTTATGCAGTGTTGAAACATACAAAAGGCACTTTACCATTAAGGAGGAAGACAGTTCTCAGCCCAAGGTGCTTGTGTTTTGACTCACTCCTCTTGCCAACGTAGTGCAAGGTTGTAGGCTTAGGTTGTAGCTTCAGCACAAGCTGCAGAACTAGTCCTTGCCTCCAGGTGGAGGCATATTGGTATCTCAATTACTCCTAATATATAGGAACATCAGAGGAACCTCAGTGTATTCTGACCAGAGGTTTATCCACAGACTCTAAGAGTGCTTAATCTGGGACAGCCACATAATACAACCAGAGCCAGCGGTGGCAGATGCACTGCTTTGTACTTGCTGGTGATGTGCTGAGGCCTCTACCATCACCTGTGCAACACAGAGCATCACAGGCTCCGTGGAGGCAGAGCAATCTCTCTTCCTGAGGGATACCTGAAAGCTCTTCCAGGGCTGCTCACAGACTAAGCATGGTCCAGCTTCGGCATTTCATGTCACAGCTTGCCTGTGAGAGGAAATACAGCCATGTGCAAGGTGCCACCCTCATCCTGCTTGACCAATCTAATCTCATTCTA
>NW_009719678.1:0-10336 GCF_000703405.1 Apaloderma vittatum
CCCGGGCTGAGCCGCCGGTTCTGCCTCCCCGCCCGGCTCCCCGGGGGCTTCCGCGGGCACCGGCCGCAAAGCGAGGGCGGGAGAAGCTCGGGTGAGATGTAATAAAAAGAATTACGCGCATACCAGCGAGAGCTCGCCACTGCTCCCCCTCCCTATCCATTTAAATGCCCTCATAAAATTCAAGTTTTTGGTTTAGAAACACATCCTAATGTGGCTTCGAGATTGCTCTCCCAGAGGCTTTTTTTTTCTGATCATACAGTCGTTCGCCGAGGGCTGTCTCGGTTCTGAGGCAGAAAGTAAGTCCTCAGATGCCCAAGGGTAGCTGTGTTGAGTATGTTATTTGTCAGCTGATAAATAACGTGGCATTTTCCCGAGAAGTCTTTATTTTAAAAATTACAGTGAGTGTAGAGTAGACTCAACCCTTTGGAAAGTTGCATCAGCAGCCATGGATTATCCAGTTACGCTTGGAGAGGGGGTGATTTTTGCCAAATTGTATGCATCTGCCCTTTGGCTTAAAAGTTAAGTGTTGCAGGATTTCTTATTTTCTCAGTTTCCTTCGTAGTTTTCTTCATTGTTTCCTTTGTTATTTCTTTAGCGATTTGCTGTACAGAAGGTTTGTGGTTTGTTATTCCCCCCTTCTTTCTTGTATTGGAAATGTCCTTTGCGGATTAAGCTGAAAAGGACTTCGTTGTTCTGTCTTGAACTCCTGGTTCCAAAAGGGACTTTCACTAGTTTAACGGCAGTATCCAACTCAGAGAGAGTGCTGAAAGCTGGGTTTAGCGTTTGAGGAGAGTGTAGCTGAACAATATGTTGCTAATCTGTTTTCCCTTGCAAGTGTGGTACTCTTATGTGGACTACTGTATCACCTTGATTGGTTTGCTTAGATTGTGGGCCGATGCTGTGGCATATGAAGTGCTCGGACTCACTGAAGCAAGAAGGTGGACAAAGCTCTTCATGGCTGTTGTAAGGCGTAACATGAGTGTCTGTTGTAAAGCATGTCTGAATTGTCACATAAAAAAATTTTACTAACAGAATTGGATCTTACCAAGCAGTTTAACAAGCACTCTCTAGTAGCTTGTGTGTTTCCTTTGACTTTTTTATCCCCTCCTTTGGCATGACTGTTTTCATGTGAAACACAGTGCTATCGCTAGCATCCAAAGCATCACCATTGTTTTTGTTTGACTTCATGATGGATAGCTGTTATAGTTGACAGATGGTGCAGATACCCTGTCAGCGAGGTCGATTTCTGTTACTGTCCGGAGCATGGGGTTTCTTGGCAGGTCCTGGGGCACATGCATACAGCATGTTTTGGCAGCTTTTTCCTCCTTCTCCTCCTGCTTCCTTTAGGAAAAACTAAGAATGTTCTGTCTCTCACACAAGTATTTATCAAAATTGGAAGCTGCAGATCTAGTGGTTAAAATCTAATTCCGTTTACATGATATCTGAGAGCAATGGGAGGAGAAGAAGAAAGAAAACTTGAAGGCTGAAGCAGCAAATTACATGGCCAGGGCTCCAAGGAATGACCTGTATTTTTTCGTTGTCTCAAAATTTTGCTTCATTTGTTTCAAAGAATCATAGAATTGTCAGGGTTGGAAGGGACCTTAAAGATCATCTAGTTCCAACCCCTCTCCCATGGGCAGGGACATCCCCCACTTTTCTTGTCATTCAGTATCTTAAAGAAGGCTTATCTTCAAAAAGCATGGGACTTCATTGTGTGAGACCAAGTCTTGCCCAGCTGGGTCAGTTTGAGGTATCCAATTACCCAAGCTGGTTTTTTCCTTTGTTTTCCCCCATACCTTGGTTGCCCTGTTTGCACAAGTCAGGTGAAAGAACACAGAGGGTAAAGGTGGAGGTGGATATTTAAGATGCTTGATTAGAAAGATTACACATGCAAGCATTAAATGTTCTGTAAAAGGTTGGGAGTTCCATCCAAATCCTAGAAATCGTTCTGATATCTGGAAATGTAACTCGAAATAGTAACTTAAAACATAGTGGAGACATGCAAGCATATGCTTTGATTATGGTGTCTTGTGGAAAGCCTTCAGCTACTAGGTATAACAAAATTATATTAGTGACCTTACTTCTATTAATCTTACCTGACAAGCATCAGACTATTGTAATATGGAGCAGCTGACATGTGCGTGATGCATTGGTGATTCCAAACAGTGGAAAATTCCCTTAATTTATTTGTGGATTTTTTTTTTCTTTTGCTAGGTATTACTAGAAGCACAGAAAGAATTGGTGGACTACAAAGGACTTGGTATAAGTGTTCTTGGTAAGACTTTAAAAATTCTGTATTTGTCAGAATGTAGATGTTTAACCAAATCATTTAATAAGAGTTTTTGATTTTGGTGTTTCAGCTCCTTTTCTTTCATAGTGCTATGGGCATAGCTGACTGGCTTTTCAGATCCAGTTGCAGAAAAATTTTATGCGAGATGGTCAGCATTTTACTGATTCTGTGACACTGATTGCAGCATGAATCCCCAGATTGGGATTCTTGTTTAAATTGCACATTTAGCGATGGAAGAAAGCGTATGGATTTAATAAAAGGAATCATTATTAAATATCCTTTAGGATTGCTGTTTGAAAGAGCCTTGTTAAAATCAAAATAACAAAACAAATCCATGTACCTTACTTCATAGTTGCTACAGCTTTAGTAGCAGAGAAGATTTGTAGAGTAAGGAAAACTTACACCTTTCCAGAGAGTGGTTTTTTTTCACACAGATGTAATTCTTCCTGGCAGTAGTAAGGTCATGTGGATGCCAAATGTGAATGAACTGGACTTGCCTAGATCAGGACAAGACCGAAGGTTATAAATCTTGTGTGGCTACTTGGGAAGACTCAGCAAAAAAATAGGAGTTGGAACTGGGAATGGGAACCTTCAGGCATTTTGGAGCTGCAGTGTAAAGAGTTTAAGGCTTAAAATGATTTTTATAGTGCATTAATGTATTACCACTTTCCTTAATGTTGTTTCTTCTTTCATTTCCACCAAAGAAATGAGCCATCGGACCTCAGATTTCTCAAAAATTTTAAATACAGCTGAAAATCTCCTGCGTGAATTACTGTAAGTGAATTGCTTCCTGCTTATTTAAGGGTTATGTTAGTTACACCAATAATGACTAATGTGACTGCTATACACTGACTAGTTGACTTTCTTCTGAAATTTTATTTTTTGTCACCTTCATAGAATTCATGAAGGGCAGCAACAATAGAAATTAGTTCTCTGCTGGTACAGAGGTGATCTGTATATTACTGATTAGTCAGATTTTACTAAAACAAGCTCTTTGATGTCTTTTAGAATCATTGATAAGGAGCCCTTTTCTTCTTTGTAGTGTGACACTTTTCAAAAAGTTTGAAATAAATATATTGTATATTAAAATCAATGTTCCTATAGCAGTTAATAATGTTGTTCACTTCACATAAACACTTGACTCTCAGTCACAGCTGAGTTATTGACAGAGGTATTTTAATAGTTTAATAGTTTTAACAAGTAATTTTTGTGACTCTCTCAACTCCTTATGGAACTTGCTCTCTGTGTACAATTTACTGTGCAGTTGCACTTTCAAACTGAAGGGTCTCAAAGTTGAATTCTAAGATGAGCACTTTGGTATGAAGTTCTTAACCTGACAGAAAAGCCACGAAGCTAGAAACAGACCAAATTACAAGTGAGCATTAGTTCTGCTTCAAGTTTTCATGTGCTGTGATTGTAGAGCTATTCAGGAGTAAATTTAATACTATCCAAAGGGAAAAACAAGCATTTTTTTTTTCAGTAAAATGTATAGCATTCCTCTTAAGTCATTACTCAAGGTCAGTGCTGAAGTAAATTAATGGGATTTGGTCTAGCCTCTTTTCAAACACTGTTCTAAAATGACAGTGTTCTGAGTTGCTGTTAAATTCATAATATTAAGTAGTATGCATCCTGCATCTTCTGGGAATAATATAAATGGTCATTTCTTGCATGCAGAAATATACCAGAAAACTACAAAGTTATTTTCCTCCAAGGAGGTGGATCTGCTCAGTTCAGTGCAGTCCCACTTAATCTGATCGGTTTAAAGGAGAAAAGACATGCAGATTATGTGGTTACTGGAGCCTGGTCAGCAAAAGCAGCTAAAGAAGCAGAGAAATATGCCAAAGTGAATATTGTTCATCAAAAACTAGGAGCCTATACAAGTAAGTTGACGATTACATCCATCCATGTGAATACTTAGCTTTTTGAATTGCTCTAAAAATTGGTACTACTTGGCTATTGGTTTATTGATTGTTAACTAGCTACAGAGTTGACTGCCCAGCACTCAAAAGATTGCCTGCCACATCTTACTGTGTTCACCCCTGGGAGATCTGGTAGGTGGCTTAAGGATTTCCAGCAGGAAACAATCGTGAAACTAAGCTGAATTAATACCAGAAAATAAGTAGGAAGAAGCAAATGTGTGTTGGTAGAGAAATGGTCTGGGCTGTCTGATTTTGCGTGTGTTTTAACTGAGTTTTTAAGCTATTTGCAGTGATGTTGTGAGGTATTTAAATTTCAGAGCAATCTCTGAAATTTAGAATGTGTCTGGGGTCTTTGTAATGTCCTTTCCAAGCCAAACCATTCTATGCTGTTAACCTTACTGGCCCGGGAAGTGGGAGACCTGCATTCTACTACCTACTTTCAAGGGTTCTCAAATACTTATCTTCCCCACTCATGAATTGCAACAGGCAATTTGCTCTGGAATAGAAGAGGCCTTTCTAACTCTTCCTCTTGAAGCTTGTTACTGGATGTAACATGATTTGAATGACCACAGTGCAGAAGGAAGAAAAATATTAACTGTAATCAAGGCATTGATAATTTTTATGAGAGAATCTGCTTCAAGAAAATTTTAAGTGTATAATTTGTCATTGGATATACATAAATAGTTCTTTTAGTGGGGCCATCTCAGTTCAGGGGTCTACTCCTGCTAGACACACTTCCCTCTAGTCCAAATTATTGCATTTGAACTGGGTGAAGTGGTGATAGAAAATACTAAGAACGTCACCATATGAATTAGTATATTAATAGGTGCTTAGGGCACTAACTTGGAGTATAATTTTATGTTCTTTGAGGCACAAAAAGGAATTGAATGTACAACCTCTCGGTCTAGGGGAGTGTATCCACCATTTGGCAGCTGTAGGTAAAGGGTGAGGCAATAAATAATGTTGGAGGCAGCACTTCTTCGCCCTCATGCTTTGGAGAAGATGGGAAAAGCAACCATTTGTTCTATGCAAAACCTGTTCTGAGCTGTCAAGGCATGCCTGTATATTGCCTGATGACAGGGGAAATCTAAGTTTTGTAAATCAGTTTCAAAGCTTAAATGGGAGGTAGGTTGCTAACGTTGTGTTCAGCTTGGACACGACTGAAATGCTTCTGGGGATGCACAGAAACACAGCCTGAGAGAACTTTGCCAGTGAGAATTTGGATGCTTCACTGGTTCCAAAGGCACCAGGAATGTTCTTGGACCCAGTGTCTGTGTTGCTCTGAAATGCTCTTTTGGACCCCTACTGCACTAGTTTGTAGCAAACCTGATGAAAATCCCCGGAGGCATAAGAACCGAAAACCAGAGGGATCTTTGCAAGCTTAGAGATGGCATACCACGGAATTTTGGGAATGCACTGGTGCACTTTTTGCAGATAAATTATATCTTCCTGGTAACAAGGTAATTAGTACTTTATTCCGCAAGATTGTTCTGTGCTTGCACTTAAGTCCCGTGCTCAAGTAAAATTGCATGTCAGGAAAATTGCTTGTCTCCAGTGACCTTTGGTTTTCTTTTTTGTTTCAGACATTCCCGACCCAAGCACTTGGAATCTTAATCCAGACGCGTCCTATGTCTATTACTGTGCTAATGAGACTGTTCATGGTGTGGAGTTTGACTTTGTACCTGATGTCAAAGGAGCAGTCTTGGTTTGTGATATGTCATCAAACTTCTTGTCCAGACCTGTGGATGTTTCCAAGGTACAGCATTGGACACAATGGCTGCACAAGGCATTTTCAAACTTGAATGCATATAATTAGGGACTTTGGAATGTCTGGATGACCAGAGATGCTGAGCAGTGCAATTAAGGAAATTCTATTCTGTTAAATATGTATCTGATGTTGGATATGAATGGTAAAGTTTCAGACTTTATCTGTTGATTTTTTTTGTCAATGAAAACATACTGAACTGTGTTAAAATTGTTTGCGTTAATAGCTGCCCAAGATTATCTGTCTACTGTGTGGACTACACTTGATGCTGTGGCTGGAAAATATATCTTCTCAATCATATTTAATCTGTAGGTGGTTTATATGGCTGTAGCAGGCTACTGTGAATCAGAATTTTTGGTCCTGCCTATTACATCTTTTCCCCTTCCTAAGCTGCTAAAGCTTCATGTGCCTCACTAATTACTGTCCGTTTCATAGGTGATACAGAGGCAGAATGTAGTACTTATGTTTGTAAAGTGTTTTATGGGTGGGAGGTGTTACTATCTAATGAAGTGGCGTATTTGACCTTTCTTGTTTGTGTGTACCAAAAAGAAGGGACAATTTTTGGTCAATTCATCTTGGTCTTTCCTGAGGCCATCTGCCTCTTTGAACAGGTGGATGCCAGTTCTGAAATACCAGACTGGTTTAAAGTACTGTGATCTGTGTATGAATTTATTTTTGGTAATTTTGCTTGGAGTACTCTGAAATCGGTACAGGCTGCCTCGAGAATTATTTATGACTACTAAATAAACATTTAGCAAATGATTGGGATTTTTTTTTGTGATGGTCTTTGTGTGTTGAATGAGGATACATGGTTCTGATCATAGATTTGCATGGGGTAACAACTGTAGCTGGGAGCGTATTTTTAAATCAGAACTTCTTCTGACTCTTCCTTGACCTACAACTTGGTCGTGTTCAACAGTCTCCAGCCTGTTCAGCTGGGTTGTGTGCCTGTTGTATAATGACACTGGTGTGTTACTAAGTGACAAGATCTACTAGTGGATGCATGTAGGAACTCCTCCTTTTCCTCTCTGTTAAAGTTTGGCGTGATTTTCGCTGGTGCTCAGAAGAATGTCGGCTGTGCTGGAGTTACCGTTGTAATAGTACGTGAGGACCTGCTGGGATTTGCACTGAAGGAATGCCCTGTAGTTCTGGATTACAAAACACAAGTGGCGAATGGCTCTTTGTATAACACTCCACCGTGCTACAGGTAACCCACTTTACTATTTATTATCTCCTACTCAGGAAGCTGCTGCACTGCCATCTGCTGCTCTTGCCGGGAAAAGCTTCTGAAGTTGTGTGTTTCACTTCAAGTGACTGACATGTTGGATGGAGTGTTTCAGAGGATTCCTGTGGAAAGATGGGGGTTGTCCAGTCATTTAACTGTAGCAGGTTTTAAGGTTGCCCAGTGGGACTCACACATAAAGGACACAGTATTTTTAGAAATTAATATTATGTCATAATTCTACTGTAGAAGTTTCAGGTTCTGATTCTTGCTTACATGGATGCACCTCTAGTCAGTTCAGTGGTAATGCTTCTACCATTGTAAATAAGTGGTTTGACCTTTACTCTTGCTTCTTAAACACTCACTACAGATTTGATTTAGTTTCATCTTGAGGTTGCTCTCAGCAATTAAGCCTCCAGTTCTCTTATTGATTTTCTTTGCTGGAAGATACAAGATATTACCGTCATTAAATTTTAATGATATAAAATATTACAAGACTAGGTATTCTTTTAAAATATTTTTAAATTTCTATGTTCTAGCTGCATCATTCACTACTGTCAGTTTTGAAATGAAACGAATTTTTTTTTTAAAAAAGGTATTTTAGTCACTGTTTTGCTTTATTCTCTAGTACCACTTTCTGTATTTCTTTGACTACTGCCTCAGTGCTTAACTTAATATCAAAAAATAAAATTGGTCTAGCTTCATAATCGTTGCTAGCAATCAAGATCATAACATTATCATGTATCTGGTGATTTCGTGTACACCAAGAAGCAGAGCAGACTGCAGCTTGCTCTTTTAAAACTGCTATCTTGTAGCTTCTGATAGATAGTGAAGTGGTGCTTTGCTACTGGAATATTTAGGTGTTGACCCATTTTTAATCTGGAGCATTTTTACAACAATGTCCTCTAAAATGATTATTTTAAAAAAGAAAATCTTCCAGCCAGGTATCCTTTTTTTTCCCCAAAATTTTTTACATTACTTTGAAAATAATGATTTCTGCTTTTAAAGGTAACATTTCCCTTTGCTTCGGATAACTTGATGATGCGATCTTATATTGATATTTAATCTCAGCTGGTACAGCTTTTCACACTTGCCAGAATTTGCAAACTTATGTTGCCTAATGATGTCCAATGGATACTAAATGTGCTGTATAAGCATGAAGTATAATGATTTCTATGTATAAGCCTACCTTAATGCAATTGCTTACGTAAATTTAATGGAATTTTAAGCAATACTAATTGTGTTTCTGAATCTGCTGATTCTTGCTACGAGGGTTACTGTTGCAATGACATAAAGGCAGTTAATTTATCAAAAGATGATAAACATTGTGAGCATACGTTTATTTCAGATTTTACAAAGCACAAATAGTTTTCCCAAGAAGGATGCACACTGTGGTGGTATGCAGTGGTGTAGTGATGAACTCTTCCTGTCAGCCTGTCTGCTCTATTGGCTGGATACATCTGGTATCCCTAGGGCTGCTGTTAAGAATTAACTTATACAACGTTTCCAGATTTTTGTCTTCTTTTCGAGTGTAACTTTGCAATATGAACAGTAGTTTTCTTTTGTTTTTTTTTTTCCTCCCCGTGATTGATAAATCCTCTATTTCTTTGATTGTTTTCCTGACTGCCAAGTCACATGTACTATTTTGGACACTTATGCATGCTACATTTTGAATCCAGCCATTCATGTTTTCCAAGTACAAAGCCATTTCCATTTGAAAAAACAGAGTTCTACTTGATCTTGGCACTTGAACACAGTGTTGCTCCTCTGGTTTGAAAATCAAAACAAATTATTTTAGCCACTACACAGAAATTCTGAAGACCAAGTCCTTCTTTAGCTGTATCTCAGTGTCTGTCAGTAAAATTAACAGGGTAGCAGGAGATTAAGGGAGTTAAAAATTAAGTAGAACTTACAGTCTTTCTCCTTTTTGATCACTGTATTGCCAGATTTCACTTCATGCTACAGACCTGCCTTGGAGTACACTCCACAATCCAGAATGTGATACAGACTGGAATGTTGGCAGGATGCACATCTGTGTGGCTTGGCTCTAAATGCCTGTTCCAGTTTTTGTAGGGAACTGGCAAAGCTTCTTACTTCTCTCTTTCTCTGCTCTTTTCCTTGCACTTTCTAATGGTTTGCTGGCAAACAGGCTGGAAATATTAACTGAATTTGCAAAAGCTACTTCAGCAGGATGTTAAATTAAGGTGATGTTAATGGCTTTAACCTTTTGGTGCTACAGAGCTCAACTCTTTGACCCTAATCTGCTTTCCTAACATTAACAATGAATTTGCTATAAAAAAATCCCATTTCTGAGCTCCAGAATGTGTTTTGCATTTAAAATTGCTTCAGAAATATTATTTTGACTGATGTGAAATAAGGATAGAGTATTTCGGCTGGATGGGTTTTGTGGGTGGCTCTAAGGCTGACTTCTTTAAATCTTCACTTGTCCAAGAAGACTCATTCGAGGAAGTGAGGGCAAGAGGTGAATGTGGTCCTGCATATTTGGCAAGGACATTGTCTATACTTAACTCTTTTACGCTAGGGTCGTTTACAATGTCCTGTCATGGATGTGGTGAGATTCTGCCCTCAGAGCTCTAAGGTACTTTGTATAAAGGGCAGTCTGTAACCCTGGTTTTTCTGCAGTCTTTCTTCAGTTTTCAAAGATTTGATGCTGGTGTTCCCTGAGAAGTTAAGAGTAGCTAGATTTGTGTTAGCGAATCTTGTAGGGTAATGTTCTCTGTGGACTTCCTTGGAATCTGTAATGAAGGGATTAATAATAGCAAACTTGTTGGAAATATGCCATAAAAACTTGTGAAAAGTTTATGTAAAGTGTTTTAGTCGTGGGAAATGCCTGAACTTGAACAGGCTGAGCTCTGTAGCAAAACCACAATTGCCTCAGGGATTTTTTTATGTTGCACTTGGTAACTAGCATTGAAATACTTGGTCCCAAGCCATGTGATGGCAGTAGGCTTCCAGATCTCTACTTAGAACTTGAAAGGTAATGCATAATTGTGATACATCATTATTTGCTTCACCAAGCTTCACTATTCATGTGGGCAAAAGGTCTTTAGACAGAAACGGGATTATAGTTTTTATTATTTTATATATATAAAAATTATATATAAAATAAATATATAAAA
>NW_009719679.1:0-6785 GCF_000703405.1 Apaloderma vittatum
TTCCCAGGCAAATCAAACGTGAAGGGGAGAGAAAGAAATGCCTATGGAAAGGCAGCCGAGATTTCTTCCTCCCCTTCCTCCAAGAATCCCCCCCTTCCCCGTGCCCATTTTTTAAATCTTTCTACATATGCGCACATGATTTAGTGTAACTGCAGAATCACCCCATACTGTTAAAGGGAATGTGATATTAACAAATGTTTGCAGTCTCTTGTACAGCTGTAAGCAAAATAATTAACTAATTAAACTAATTAAATGTAATTACAATAACTCATTTCGGGCGTATTGCAGCTGCTTAATTTTTTTACATTTCTCTGACAGTCACTAGAAGATGCTTGGCGATTAGTGTTGTGTTATGCTGATAGACATTAAACAGATCACACACTGCAAAAAAAGCTATCTTTAATTATCTAAGGAGTTTCTATTTCTAGATTCAATTTTAAGTACCAGGGATAAGGCTTAGAAATGCTGTCCCTTATGCTTACCATCAACAGCACTTATCTCCAGGACCTTATTATTTGTCAAATGCGCACAAATACTTTAATAGAGGTGATTTTCTAGAACGTAAAGCAAAATAACACGGAGGGTGTTTATTTGAAATGTGTTCAAGGCAGCATGAGGTCCTCCCGTGTATTTGTTTTTTAATTTAAATCCTCGTGTACAGTGTCTCTCAATAAACAACGACCAAGTGCTAGTTATCTGAGGAAGGACGGATGAAAACTAGAAGACCATTTGGCAGTGTCATTTATGACGCCTGTCGAAAAGTCGAAGGTTTTTTTTGAGAATATTTTTGTTGAAAATTATTTACCTTTGGAAAAAAAATGTTCTTTCTCCTGTTTTAGTTCAGTTTGAACGTTTAAAATGTTTTGTGCTCAGACTCTGATGGCTTCTGGTTGTATTTTTCTTTCTTTTTTTTTTGGTCTTTCTTTCTAACTCTCCTCCCCGCTCCTCCCCTCCCTACCCGCGCTTGACACCTCATACCCGATGTTTCCTCTTGGGTGTATTTGATTAATTGGTGCTTGATTTGTGGTCGAGAGCCTCCTTTATAACGTTGCTCTGTGCTCGCATTTTCCTTTCGCAATCCATTTTTTTGCTCCTCGCAGAACACTTCTGTTGATCACTCAATCCAAAATACTTTTTTCCCCCCAAACTTACTCCCTCTCCTCCCTGTCTGTGTCTCTCCCTCTATAGATGACGAGGACAGCAGAAATATTTGACGTGCGTGCCGAGTGGTACCGCTAGATAGCCAATAGCACTAAAATGTGAATGCTAATAATTACATATATTAGGTATAGATTCAGGTGTGCTTATTGAGCATGGGCATTGCAACATCCGCTGGTAGAGCGGCTGCTGCATAAAGAGACAGTGTCCCATATAGGTGGGGTTATATGTGCCTATTTGCAATCCTAGGAGGAGATTCTCTGAATTTTTTGATGATTAACATGCACTTCAGAAAAGATCCCAAGAATCGTTTACTGCTGTTTCACAGTCACTGTAGGAGTATTTTATTCCTTAGAAGTAATGCTGAGCTCTAAGAAACTTTCCAGCACAATAGAATGTTGGGGACTCAGTTTCTTTTTGCACAGTGAGTTTCCCGGGTGTGGAGGAAGAGAGATGGTTGAGAAAGAGTAGGTCACGTTTGTGGCAGCCAATATTTAATCAGGACGAGAGAAGCAGCAACACAGAGAGGGTGCTGTATCAATCTCGCTTTGTTCGCTGCAGTTTGTAGCTGCGAGGATGCACTTTGAAGTAAGAATAAGTTATTTAAACAGTCGTTATTGCAGGCGGATGGCATAGATAGACAGGTACTGACTGGTTTTTGTGCAGTGGACCAATCCCCGTGATACTTATTTGCTAGATGAGAAACCAAGGGGGTCTGTTTCGCAAAAACCTAAGGTAGTGCCTAAAATGCTTTAATTACAAAGTAGTGGGGAAAGTGCCATGTGGCCTTGAAGTCTAAACCAAATGATATCATCCAGGCTGCAAGTATCTGCTTCTTTATAGTCTTTGAGGTCTGCAGAGGGAATTAGCTATCTATGCATAAGGATTGCCAAAAATATTAAGGAAATTACATCTGGATTCATAAACGGCTATCGATTTATCTCGTGTATCGATCCCGCACAATAGATTACATATACACAGTCTCTTGTTATGTTTGCTATCTGAGCTTACTTGACATTTCTGAAGTAATTTAGTTAAGAGGAAATGAGTTGTTCCCAGTAGAGAGAGCAAACGAGTGGAGTGAAGGTAGCCAGCGTGATAAATGGCTCTTTCATTTGGAGATCTCCAGAGCTCGTTTAAGGCTAATTTTCTGTATTAGCCCCCTTTGAGCTATTAATGCAATAGGCAGGGACCGTGGCCCCTCGTCTCTTAGCTGCCCCATTAGAGTGAGCATTAAGCTACCAAGCCTGAACTCTACTGTGGTGGTAGTAGTGAAATAATGAAAGGTGCTTTTTAAACTCTCCTAATCTAAACTGGCAGAGGGTGGTTAATACGATTTGAAGGGGGCTGGTCAATGACCAATCAATAAACTAATAATGAGAAGGATGCGGTACATTAACAGTCTAAAAATCCAACAAGACATTAAAAAATCATCGTTAACTCTTAGTTCCATTAAGATTTGGGTGGTGGAAGTGGGAGGGAGGGAGCCAGATAAATCATCAAGATGATAATAATCACCAAGAGCATTAATATCAGATTTAACTCGGCTTTAAGAGCTTACCGGCTGCACGTTTTGAGGCCTTTCCCTCGGTTTTCTGCTGAAATGAAGGGAAGATTTTCTGTCTGTCAGGAAGAAAAGACCGGGTCCCCTTGTCAACTGCTCATCTGAAATTTGCTAGGCATCGTCTATGGGGAAAGAAGTTGTCCTCCTGCAAAATCTTGCGCAGCCCGAGTCACAAGTTAATTTTTTGTGACTCCAGGGCATAGTCAGTGACTTCAGAATTATCTTGATGTATTTATTTACTTTCACCTGTTTCTAACCATCGTCTGCACACTCCCATCTGGTTTAGTACGAAAGGCCATTTTCACCCTAACACCTTAAGTCATTGTCTCCTTGTAAACAAAATCTATTGTTCATACTATTTTAAAGAAACATATGAAAGGAGGTGCCTTAACCTATTTTTTTTAAAAAAAGAAAAAACCCAAACTCTTACTAACACAGCATGACATTCCTCCCCACCTCTTCTTGAATTAGCCAGGGTAAAAGATTAACTGAAAACCGCTCTGGCCTCAGCTTTTTCAGGTGATAGGTCTGGGAATGGGAGATGTTGCTTCGCTGCCACTCAGTTTCGTGCTTTTTCCTGGATTACCCATTGAACCTTATGATCCCCTTTAATCAAATGCAAAACAATTTCGAGGGAATACATTTCACTTTGAAATTTAGTCCCGATTTTCAGGGGAAAGGGACTGCGCTGGAGGAGAGGAAGGAGGGGAAGAGGAGGAGACGACAGGGTCACGAATACACACTTTCTGTATTTGTTCATTAACATTAAAATAGGAACCGGGTCTTTTAGTGGCAATGGGTAAGACATTGTCCTTGGGCTTTCTAGGTTTGACTACCAAGTCAGACCAAATCACCAGTTACAATAAAGTCCTGTTGTTATAATGGACAAAGAACTTTTTACTCGTTTCAGGTCCAGTAGGCAGATTAAAAAAAAAAAATGGAAGGCAGTTTGATGTCTGATTAGTAATAAATTTGCCCATAACTTTTGTTAGTAGGACATATAAGAAATATTTCTTCTGATTGTTTGTTTGACTGATCAACTACTACACTACTCACCAGGGCTATTGCAACGGTATCTATAATTGACAGCCTATTTTCCGGACACAGTTCTGTTTATTTGTTTGTTATTAATGTTGCCGAAATGCCCTTTTAGTTTCACTTGCGCTTGCTCGTCTGCATTTGCGCGCATTTTCACGCGTTTTTGGAGGGCAACCCAACAGAGAACCACCACCAAAAAAAAAAAAAAAAGAAAAAAAAAGAACCTTAAGACTTAATGTATGCACAGAAAATTGTAAACATGTAAAGAACTGAAAGCTTCACGCTGAGTTTCGCCATGCTCCATTTCCCCACCATTTCCTGCTGTCGTTTTAAAGCGATCTCACTCATCTAGAGATCCCGTTTGCAGGAACAGTATGCTTATAATTACTAACAAATCAAGCGGCTACTGTTGCTCTCCCGGTTTATTGATAAGCGGAAGAGAAATGGAAGGGGGAGAAATGACAAAGAGGCTGCGAGTAACCACATGAGGAGAAAGAGAGAAAGGAGAAAGGAGAGGGAAAACAGAGAAAGAACAGAGGAGGAGGGAAATAAAGATATAAATAAGGCAGAGACTTTGGAAGGTGAAAATATTTGTAAGTGCTCACATACACACAGTGAACAGAGTTTGGCAGTGAAGGAAAATAGAATAGTTTATGCTGAGGATAACCAGAACTAAATAGGATAAAGTCAAAGCAGAAGTTGTGGGGACGCTGTGTACACACATGCATGCTACTCTGTATTAATTCAGCAGTTATGGCAATCCCCAAGCAACTGTAAAAGTTGACATCGACTAAAAATATACTTTACATTACAGTTTATTTACATACACTCAGGGATTTGGCACATGCAGCTGCACACAAGGACGTGTATATCTCTTCACCCACTAAAACCTCCATGTTATATTATCTCTGGTAATGTCTGGGGTATATCGGAAAAGCAATAGCCATGATAAACATATAGATGTGATATAGATAGAGATAATTCTTTCCATGGCAAACACTTTTTTGAGGCAGCATTAGGTAATTTACAGAAGATATAGAGTCTAGATAGAATACATCTCTCTGAAGCTATGAAATTGCAATAGATATGCTTACACCGCCTGGTAAGCTTCTAAAATGGGTTTAGAGTTGTTATACTCCAACTGATGGGTATATTCATATGGTCCTTTCTGGGGAGGCAGTGGTAGGAGGAAAAACTGAGGAGCTCCCAGCATAGCAGGGAAGGGAGCAGCCTGCTTCCCAAAAGCAATTTGCAAGGAAAAAACCTACTGAGCACGTGAAAAATCCATATTTCAAAGGTTAACTAATGTAATGAGTGCTCCAAAAGGCCAAAGAGAGCAAGGTGAGGTACATTTAAACATTGCACGGGTCCCTCTCTCTTTAGTGAGTTTGGACTAAGATCAGATGGTCGTGGAATTGCTGCCTCTTGTTTAATTTCTCAGTTCACTGGACAGTGACCTGATAAACTGGTCACTAAATATAGCCACTGTAAAGGTGTACTCGAACCACTGAACCTGTGTGTTTGTCCGAAGAAAAAAGTGCCAGTCATGAAAATCTGTCTGGTGGCACTGCTTTAATCTAAATTTTATTTTTATCTAAAAAAAAATTTAAAAGAAACAACCACAACTTTTTTTGATGTTTCACTCAAGCAACATTGCAGAACACTGCATGAAATAAGTGATATACCTATGTACAATGGGGGGAAGATATATATATATTTATTTTATCTGCCAGCACTACCTCTGATACTCCAAATGAGTCTTTTCGTATAGAATCAATGGAAAAAAAAAAATTAATAGCAACGAAAGCAGGAGAGGGCCTCTAACTCTTTTATAACTCTTTCTGTGCTGTTCTCAAACTAGTTGAAACTGCTTTTATGATGTGCATAAAGTGCCTAAGTAAAAATAATAGAGAAATAGGAATCCATTTGACTTTCCGATTCCCTGAAGTAAAGCCACTCAAAATAATTTGTTTATACTAGAGACCATATACAAGGCATATGAAGCAATATGTATGTCTAAAATCGACATGCCTTTTGGTTTTTAGCTGTTATAGAGCTTTTATTGTGGGGGTCTGGTCTGGCAGTAGGAAATGATCTGTAATAAAAACAGTGAAACACGGTTGTGTCTATTCCATACACTGAGGTTATAAAATTGGCAATTGCCCAGTAGTTATCGCGCGGTAATATATTAGGATACCCGATCTTATTGTTTAGCAGCTCCAGACGATTTCAATATCCCCTCAACCCTAATGGTTTGATTCTCCAGATACGTTCCAAATAAACAGGGGTTTTATGACTTAACTGACATGTTATTATAACTACCTAAATAGCTGGCATATGTGCATAGTAGAACCCTATTATTTGCCGAATTGGTTTTGCAATTGATTGAGTGGAAATGCGGGGGACTGTGAAGTGGTATCTGCTCGACGAGGGTGTGTAATCAATTAGTCTTCTCTGAAACATGCCCGCTGGACTGCCAGGACTCTACCACCACCAAACCCCCTAATTTCGGAGTGTATTTTCTATAGAGAAACGCGTGTTGCCGCGATTCCGAGAGGAAGCAGCAGTAGCAGCTGTCAGCACTTATTAACTCCTGCATAAAACATACCTTAAGTACGGTTTGTTATCAATTACGTGCAGAAATGAAACAACTGGGAAAATGCAGCGAGGCTCCCTATAAATTAAAGTGATTGGTTGATTGATTAGAGCACCTGCTGTAAATCATAACAGTTACCCACAATTATGAGGGAGCTATTTAAGTTCATTTGTAAACAAAATTCATGTCATGGGGGAATTGCTCTCATTTTTAGTTTAGGCGCTTTTTTCTATTTGTTTATTTCTGAGTGTGTCTGCTTGCTATTACAGGAATTTGTTCGTTTTAATCCCCTTGGATATTCTTAAAATAACCTCACTAATTTCTCAGAGAAAAGAAATATTTCGTTTTCTCTTGGATAGAATAACATGGTTTATTTTGTTTAGTTTCACTTTATTGTTTTGGTTTGCCCCCCCCCCCCACATCCTCTTT
>NW_009719679.1:6816-15906 GCF_000703405.1 Apaloderma vittatum
TGTTACAGTAACTCTATCAGCTTTATTCAGGGGCGGGAGAATTCCTATTACTTCACGGACAGCACAATATGATCAAGGTGGCGAACACCATGGTTAAACCAGACTTTTTATTTTTCCTGGGGTTCCTTTTTTTCTGAAGGAAAAGACTCATTTTATTTCATAAACCAGACTTAATAAAAACACAAAGCAATAACAGAGCTGTCTTCTGGTTGCTGTATCCTCCAGCCTTGATACTTATTTAAGACAGCAACTCCCTTCGTGTAGTGAATTTAGTCCTGGCTCAGCTTAGCAGAAATGGAAACATTAGCAAAAAAAAAAAAAAGTAAATTTTCCTCTTTTTTTCCCCTCCAGAAAGGCGCTGTCCGTTGTACAAAAGGCATCGGGGGGCTCTGGGTGAGACACAGGCTCAAACCCGAAAGTTGCCAGGTGCTTGCCAATATGTATTTTATTTCCCAATGATCAAACCCTGCATAGAGGCTGTACTGCCCCATCCTTCTCTCCATCCATCATTCATGGAGCAGTTTCCTAGAGGTTGGGGGAGCAGCATCCTTCAGGTTGCTGGAGGTAGCCAGAAGTTCAAAATTCCCTTTCATTTTGCTGTTCTGTGCATGTCAGAGAGACTGTGGTGACCCTGTACTCCTTCGTGGCGTGACGGTTTCTCTCTCCCCGCTTCCCCTTTTCTTTCTCCAGTTCCGGTTCCTCCCAAATCTGTCACTTCTTTGATGATGAATAAAGATGGCTTCCTGGGTGGAATTTCAGTCAATACCGGAGAGGTGTTTTGCTCTGTACCTGGCCGCTTGTCTTTGCTTAGTTCAACTTCAAAATATAAAGTAACTGTGGGAGAAGTTCAAAGACGCCTTTCTCCTCCAGAGTGTCTGAATGCATCCCTCCTAGGAGGAGTACTTAGAAGGTAAGAGGCTGGGGTGAGCGTGTTGAACATGCCCATGGGTGGGCAAACATGCATGCACCAGAAATATTTGGTCAACAGTTAAGATAACTGCAAATGTGCACTGATCTTGTTGTCAAAGCATTTGTGTGTAACGTTCAGGATGAGATGAAAACATATTTTATTCAGACATTGAGATGAATGGACGGAGACTAGAGAAAGATTCGGTCTTGCGTGTTTTCTATCAACGATTCTCAAAATTAAGGAACTGAGAGAAGATTTTCATTCTTGTATATGCACACACTTTCTATATTTTCTCCTTCTCCTCACACTTCTCTCTTAGAAAATGGACTGAATAAAATACTGTTGTGGACGTGTTGCAATTAGGTGCTGCAGGACGAACTGGATGTATTTCAGGACCTGATGCATTTTTAGAGATTTCCTAGATAAACACAGGAGACTTCCCCATATGACAATAAGGATAAGTCAATTATTAGCATGTCACAAAAGAGTATTGAAATTGGCAGGATGTTAATAGGCAACCTGTAAGGTAGGTAAATACTTGACTCAACAAAAGCTATCAACAAATAGTTGAAAGTCAGAAACTTAGTGCTTCATCTAGAGAAGGTTGCTAGAGGAATTACTCTCAGCTGGTCTTGAGGTCTTTACTCTTAAACATTTGTGCAAATTACCCAGTAATAACCTGGTGTGTTTTGCTGAAGACCTCCAAATAGTTTGCATTATTGGTACCGAGGAAAATAAGGGGCAAAAGATAACCTGGAAGCCTGGTTGCCACTCCATCATGTCAACGGAGGGATCGTTCATTTAGATACCAGCAACAACAATTTAAATTCCTAGGTCATCAATTGGAAAGACTACCAGTGAGAAAGGCCTTTATCTTCCTGACAGTGACTGAAGGACTGTGAATTGTCGGTATGTCTTGTGAGTAAGCAACGTGAACTAAGGGTCTATCTCTGATCAAAAGAGGGAAGAAGCCATGATATGGTATGAGGCAGCTGAGAGGGAATAAGACTTCATTTTCTACATGTGAGGTATATATCAGACTGGAAGTTAAGGCATAACTTCGAGGCAGGAACAAATGTATATAAACTAACATTGAATAAATTTCAGATCATGTTTTAAAGTTGATAATCTTTGAGGAGGAAACATATTGCCAGCTTCTGTAGTAGCAATTGGGCAACGTTGACTCTAAGTTGCTTTAAAATGTAGTTGTTATTCTTTATTTCCTGTGAAAAAAAAGATGCGTGATGATGTCAGGGACTCCAGCTCCATGTCTGAGGATGAGGGGGAAAGTCCTGGTGCATGCAGTCAGTCACCTAAAAATACACGTGAGAATTAAGGTATCTTAAAATAGATACTGTTCCACGTGAATTTCTGTAACCATTGTTCAGCTTCTGATCCTTGCCAGGGAAACGAGCAGAGACTTTTACTTAGACATGCTAACCCGCCTGCTCATTCTGTACAGCTACAAATGAAGCAGGGAGAACATCTCAGAGACACATGGTAGAAAATAGAATTATGAAGGTAAAGAAACATCATTATTGAACTTCAGTGGATTTCTGGAGATGGCCCAAGCCATAACCATTGGCTGCTGCTGACTTCAGTTCCTATCTTAAATCTAAATTTTGGACAAGCTTTTGGTTCAGAGCAGACCACATATAGGAAGCTGCTCTCAATTCTGCCACCAGCCAGTCTGGCTTCTCTGTTGTTTCTGGTTTCCTTTCGCTAAGCGCGACTACTAATTCTTAAACAAACTTAAGTAAGAGATGTCTGGGACAGACTTTGATTTTAGGTGCGAAAATTCTCCCTGATTTCGCAGGTGGCATCCCTAGGGGTTTACATATGTATAGGAGTCCGAACAATAGCTCTGTATTTCCCACCTATAGTTCACTCACCCTTTTATTGTCCTTATCAGCAACCTCCTACAGATATTCAGATCTTCCTCCAGGCAATCAGTTCCCTCTATATAAAGAACTCTGCCCTCAGGTGAGCTCTTCCTTTCAGCATCGCCTTTCCGCACAAGAACACACTCAAGTAATGGTTTAATAAATATTTTCCTCCTTTTCTATTTATCCACAGGCACACACATTCTCCCTTCGAGCCTTTCAGATTTTTTCCCCCCTCTCGTTCTTCTTCTCATTCCGTCTCTGTCCTGGAATAATTGAGGATTTAATTCTCCTCCTCTACCTTTCTGCCCATCTCCTCACTCCATCTTAATACGAGTTAGTGTCGTACAGTAGGAACCCATTTGCTCTCTAGATCGGAATCCTGTACATTAATTATTGCTATCTGCATTATTTGATTTCCCTGGATAAAATAGGGAGAAAAGTGAGTTCAATCCCACTCCCACCTCTGGGAGAAATTAATCAAATCTCAGCAAACCCAAGCAGAAAGCAACACACCCAAAGTCCTTAAGGTCGAGTGAAAAACCCTCCCAGGCTCCATTGACTGCACAGACTAAATGTTTCTTCCAGGAACACTGCGGAGTTAATCATGATGTTAATTTCTTTGCAATTCTAGAGCCAAATCGAAAAACGGGGGGAGATCTTTGCGAGAAAGGCTAGAAAAAATCGGTTTGAATTTACCAGCCGGCAGGCGTAAGGCCGCAAATGTCACTTTACTCACCTCCCTGGTGGAAGGTAAGCCGAGGGTCGCAGGTCCCTTCACACCCTTGCCTGCTCTGAACTTGTCTGACATTTCACGAAACAAACAAAAAAAACCCCACCCCAAACCCCAAAAAACCAAATAAATACATACATAAAAATAAAATCCACCAACTTTCGGGATCAGGTGGGAAAACCTTGCAGAGGTGAAATTCAGGGCGGGTTAGGATGAACACAGTACAGTTAAAGATCTCATTCCCCCCAAATTAAATCACTGTCTGGATGGTTATTGATCCCCCTTGGTGGCAGGGTTATGCACGTGTATGTATGTACGTTGTGTGCCTGTGTTTGTGCGTGTATGTGATTCTACAGGGCAGTCCCATTCCTCATTGCTACTAATTTCCAGGCTGTGCTCTCTGACTCCGCAGCTACTCCATCTCCAGCTAATTTGCTCCTCCCGAGCATATTTATGGCCACTACAGGACTTTCAATGAGGAAAAATAATACAGATATTTATTTATATACTTATTTTACGAAACCGGAGCAATTTAAGGGGCTCAGAGTGTGGTTTTCCTTCAGGTGGCTAGACCTGAACAAAGAGACAAGCTATTCTTGAGGAAGGAGAGAGGGAAGGAAAGACTAAAGTTTCACCTAAATTCAAGTCAACTAATGTCATTTTGGCTTTCGGCTTATTTCTTTGATTTATTGTTGCTGTACTGAAAAGTAAAATTTAGATCTGCTAATATGTTTAGGATATGTGCGTGTTTGTGCAAAGAGAACTTGGACCTTCTCCAAGAAAAGTAACCAGAGTAGTATGGATGCAATTATGAATTATATGTATCTGCACTACACATACACACCAAGAGGCGTATAAATAATCCACTTATCGCTTCTGCATATAGGCGTGCATAAACATTTGTGCTAAATATTAGCTTTCCAACTCTTCTGATTGAGTTATGTGAGCGATAAGACCTTACCGCATGCAGGGCTAAACACAGGCTAGCAAAGAGATGGGTAGGGGTTTGTTAGAAAAGATATATATATATGTAGGTAATGCCGAGAGTGCGAAGCATGGCACAGGTTACGGCTTTAAGGGTCGCGCTACAGGTGACGTGAAGCATTTCGGGTGTGACAACTGCCCTTAAACAAGCGGATTAGTGCAGCTTCACACCCTCTGCGTGTGTGAAAATCGGTGCACCCTACTCCCAGCAAAAAAAAAATCAGTCCTTCCCCGAAGCTCCCTTGAGATTCAAAAGCCTGTGCGGCCGCAGAGTGATGCTAAAAAGCTGCGTCAAGTGTGGGAAGCTGTACATTTACACCTCCTCTCCCCTGATTTCCTTACAAATCAACAGTTTACTTTGAGAAAGCTCCCTGCTTTTGGAAGAAGCTGCACCTGCTGTAGCTTTTATCTTCTTTTCTGCCACCAGCCAGGCTTTAGCGTGGCTTCTATTGTATCGCCGAGAGCAGAAAGGCTCCGGCCGGTCCCGGCCAGGATTACCCGAACGGCCCCCGGGGGAACCCTGCGCGGCGCGAGGTGACCGCGACAGGGACTCCCCGGGCTCCGCCGGGTGCCCTCCCTTACATTAAGGGGTTTGGTCATTAGAGAAAAGCCTTGGAAAGCAGAAAACATTAGAAAGCAACTCCTGATCGTTAAAAATAACTTGATCCTGGAGTTATTAGACGTATCTGATTTGCGTGTTGGAAATCTTCCCCCGGTCCCTTAGGCGGTGCTTTAAAGGGTTTAATGCTCTATTCTAGAGGGGTTGAGATATAATCTGGTAGAATCCCCCTAGAGTCTGAGGGCTGTTTTGGTTTTTGGGTCTTTTTTCCTCCCCCTCTTCTTTTCCTCCTTTCTGCAGCTACTGTCTTCTTCTTGTGGCATGAAGCACATCAGTAGGAGTTGGATGACACGAACCTCTGGAGGCAAGAAACCTGAAACCAGGCAGGCAGGAAAAGTGACAATTAGAATTAGAATAATTATTATTTTTTTTTTCACAGAAAACTTTGCCGTTGGTTGCTAGCTTTCCACCCGGCAAAGATGATTTCCTGTTGCATGATGGTCAGTTAAGAAAGCAGATTAATAATTTTCATCGGACAAAACACAGTTATCTCCAGCTTTTTACAGATGTGGGGATACTTGTGATGATGACTAAAGCCCTCTGTGTGTGAAAAAAAAAAAGAGTGCCTATGATGTAATACAAAGAACTAACATTAATATTATGACCATATCTGTAAAATTTTGGACGCTGCTCTGATGTATTGAAACAGGAATGATTTCTCTGCTCTTAGGAGAAGTTTGGGTCCTTTTGTCTTTCGGGATTTCACCAGTTTGCCCTCCCCTCCCTTTTTTTTTTGGCCCAGTTAATTAGGAAGTGTATGTGTGTGTGTGCATCTATGTGTGTGTGATTTTACGTGTGTACTTTTCCCACAGTTCTGCATAATCAGCTGCTTGGGAACAAACCATCACAAGTGCACTATAGCAAAAGTCAATCTCCTCAGCTGAAAATCTGTCCCATCAACTTAGTTTTCTCCCGAAGGAGGGCTTGTGCAGGGAAAACTTATACCTGGAGCCTGTCCCTAAGGTGCAAGGCATGTTAAAAGATTTCTAAACACGGCCCGAAGGAGATGGTCTCTCCCGGAGGGAGCGGTGGGCAGCTGCCGCACGGTGCCTCGGCAGATCGGAGCCAGCCCAGCCTGGGGCCGGCGGTGCCCGGAGGTATTAAAGCCCTTCTCCTTCTCTCCAGGTGAGGCCGTTCACTTAGCTCGGGATTTTGGGTACATCTGCGAAACGGAGTTCCCTGCCAAAGCTGTTTCTGAGTACCTGAACAGACAGCACACGGACCCCAGCGACCTCCACTCCAGGAAAAACATGCTGCTTGCTACAAAGTGAGTGCGAAGCTGACTGCCCTCTCCCCTTCTGCCTTCCCCCGAGAAAACCCTCGCTCTCCTTAAACCCTTCATCTGAGCTCGTTTTGAAAGCAGACGAGATTTCCAGTCCTTAAATTAAAACAATCTCGCGGAGAGGAGGGATGGGCAGGGTAGACCCCTTAGTGTCTGCTTCCCTCCACAGGGGGGTTTCTGACAATACACCCTGTCCCTATAGAGGGTGTAGGTGACTGTCCCCTAGCTAATGTGCATCCTTTCCTAGCCACCTCTAGTTAAAAAAAAATCTTTGTGGGAAGGGAAACAAAATTCTGTATTTTGCATCCACAGCATGTCTGTGCTGCTCACACACACTTGTTTGTCTGCTATCAAATTGCAATGCCTTTTTCCATGTGGTTTAATAAAACAAAATAAATTTTAAAAAAATGAAAGAAAAAAGAAGATAAATCCCATCTCCATGTCCTCCTAACGATCCTCGGTTTTGTCCCCCCCAACCCATCCCACCCTCGGGACTTGGTGGATGTGCTGTATGTGATGAAATGCACTTGGCTGTGACTCCCAGGGTACTAAATGGGTGCTTCATAGTTTTCTCGTGTCCTCAGCAGTGGGTGCTGTCTGTCACCACACATCTTCATCTATCCAGCGAAAAAAAAAAAAGGAAAAAAAAAGAAGGAATAAGAAAGAAAAAAATAACAGCCCAAACAGTTCTCATTTATTTCATGCTCTGGGACGTGGCTTGCCTCCGATGACAGTGTAATTTAAAGAAATATATGGAGGGTTGAAAAATCATTTGCTCAAATTTGTCCAGATGTTTTTTAGACGTGATTGGAATTTGATTGCCCTTTTCCGCAGGGTCAGAAGATATTAATGTCCCAGAACTTTAATTGCTCACAGACCTGCTTTGCTCTTTGAAGATGTAAAATGTTGGACTCTTTACTGTTTGTTCTCCAAATTCAAAGTTTCCTCTCTTGCACTTTCTTAATGGATAATACACATAGAAGTAGACCTTTATCTTTCCCCGCCCTCTGAAACCTTTAACCCACTGGGAATTTCAGACAATTTCAGAGGATGAGAGCTGATTTTTTTTTTTTTTTAATTCTGGACTTTTTTTCTCCAGTCCCTAGGTAGGCATCTTTCTCAAAGAAATTATTCCTTTGGGAACCTCACCAGCCCTCAAGGTTTCTATGGTGCCCAGACACCTGTTGACTTGAAGGCCTTTTGGACCAGAGCAATGCAAAAGAAAATGTGTGTGTGTATTCATCAGAAAAATTTGATTTTTCAAAGGTGCAGGCAAACAAACAATAGTCAGATGTCAACTCTGTTGTGTTAATTGGGATGTTACCCTCCCAAACTGAAACAGGAAAAGCTAGCTTTACTCCTTATATGATGAATAAGACAGCATGAAATCTCAAAGTGCTGATTTTTCTCAACAAGGTGGCCCAGTCTGACAGTTCTCAGAGTAAGCTCGGTTTTGGTGTTCTCCTGTTCATCCAGGAGCTCTCAGTGCATGGCTGTGCTTTCCTCCATGAACAGCACTCCTGGGAGCTGCTTTGTCTTGCGGGGGTCAGGCTTCCAGGAAGACGAGTGGTTGGCAGACCCATGGTGCATCATCTCCCTTTCAGCCAGGATATTTCACAGTGGGTTTTCACAGTGCTGCAGAACTGTAGAATCATTTAGTTTGGAAAAGGCCTTTAAGATTGAGTCCAACTGCTAACATAGCACCATCAGGTCCACTACAAAACCATGTCCCTAAGCACTACATCAACACATCTTTAAAATAGTTTCAGGGATGGTGACCCAACCACTTCCCTGAGCAGCCTGTTACAATGCTTGACAACTGGTTTACTGAAGAATTTTTTCCTAATATCCAATCTAAACCTCCCTGGAAGCATCCTTGTGGCTGTGGGAAAGATTTCTATCTCTAGATCTGGTATTATCCTGCAGCTGCAGAAACTTCTTATTTGAAGAACATCAGCCTGAGGAGGAAGCTACTGGGTCTCCATGGCTTGTCCCTTGAGCACTGTGGGGGAAAAGAAGGTGATGCAAAGGTCCTGTCCTGGGTCTTGGGAACAGCTTTGGTCTAAACCTGCCCCCTCCTTCAACCTCGGTTGTTTCTGAGAAGTGTGAGATGAGCCTAACCACTGTTTTCTCCCCCCTCCTTCCCCTCTTTGCCTTTCTTTCTTCTGTGCAGGCAACTTTGTAAAGAATTTACAGATCTCTTGGCCCAGGACAGGACGCCCATTGGAAACAGTCGGCCCACCCCTATTTTGGAACCGGGCATTCAGAGCTGCTTGACTCACTTCAGCCTCATCACTCATGGCTTTGGGGCCCCCGCTATCTGCGCTGCCCTCACGGCCCTTCAAAACTACCTGACTGAAGCTCTCAAAGGCATGGACAAGATGTTCTTGAACAACAACACTGCTAACAGGCACACATCTGGCGAAGGACCAGGTAGTAAAACTGGAGACAAGGAAGAGAAACACAGAAAATGAGAGAGAGAGAGAGAGAGAGAGAAAGAGGAAAAAAAAAAAGAAAGGAAAAGAAAAAAGTTAAATAAACAAAAGGAGAAAAGAAAGAGAGATAATCCTTTAAAACAAAACCGTCTTAATTTTAGCTTTAAAAATATTGGATTGGGCTTTGGAAGAATTTTATTAGGTAGAACAAAATAATAAAAATAATAATAATAATAATAAAAGA
>NW_009719680.1:0-5550 GCF_000703405.1 Apaloderma vittatum
CAGCCAGGTCACGGCGCTGTCCCCAAGGCCGGGCAGCTTTTGCAAGCCGTTGACATCACCGGGGTGTCAGCTGGCACCGGGTGTGACACGGAGACGCTCCAGCCACCGTTCCACACTTGCCGCCGATGTAAAAACCAGGCTCAGTTTCCAGCCGGGCGCTCTGCCAAGGGGTCAGGTGAGTCCCGGACACAAAGCGCTTCCCTGCAGCCGGACTGCTCGGGATGGCTGGGACACTAACGCACCTTCCCTAGGGCTGCTCGCGGTCCCCGAAAGGCTGAGCAGCCTGGAGCGTGTTGGACCATGTCTCTTCCAGGTAGACCACAGCCCCTGAGCCTCGTGTTTCTTTTGGGGATGGGGATGGCGTCGGAGAACATCAACTGCCCGAGCAGGTGTAGCTGTCAGTACCTGGAAGTGAACTGCACAGGGCAGCAGCTGCAGGAGTTCCCTGAGGCCATCCCGCTGGACACCAGGCAGCTGATTCTGGCGGAGAACAATGTCTCCTACCTGCCAGCAGTGGAATTGAGCTTCTTGGCTGATTTGGTCTATCTGGATTGCAGGAAGAACCTCCTGGGGGATGACCTGGATTTCACTTTCATTGGAGTGGCCAAGCTTGTCTATCTGGACCTCAGCTTCAACAACCTCACACAGGTCACCTTCAGCACCTTCTCACACCTCCTCAGCCTGGTCGTGCTGAAAATCTCCGACAATCCTAACCTTGTGGTCATTGAGAAGGATGCTTTTGCCAACAACACGTGGCTGAGGCACCTGGATGTGAGCCGCACAGGCTTAACGTTCCTGGACACCAGCACTGTCCGGGACCTGCCCAACCTGAGGTTTCTGGGGCTTAGTGACAACCTGTGGCACTGCAACTGTTCTTTTTTGGACTTCATTACCTGGATGACAGAGACCACCATTCATTTTCCAGGTGAGGACTGTGTGAGCAAGACCTCTCTCCTCCCTACTCCTGCAGATCTGTGTGGAATGGAGAGTGCCCTCTGTTCTCTTTCCCAAAACTTCAGCTCACGAGGCTTTGCCGCTGCCTGTCAGTCGTGGGTCCTGTCTTCTGCTCCCGGATCAGAGCAGCTGGGTCGTGCATGCTCTACCCACAGGGAGTCACACTCAGTAGCATCCTCAGAACAGTCAGAGAGGGGTAGCGCTTAGCTAGGATATTGCTGCTGCTGTGGCTCTAAAACACCTGGCTCCAGCTTCAGGAGGTGCTCCTGCACCTGGGAGCCACCACACCTACGAGCCACCACACCTGCAGTGCCTGCTGGGGCTGCAGTGCCAAGGACAAGGAGCCCAGCGTGGCTCTGAGGGAGATCTGCACTAGGAGATTTGCTGCTCTGAATTCCCTGCCTTACCTCCACCAGCTCGGATTGTTTGCTGCTGCGGCAGAACCAGTATGTCCATAACGATCAGTTAACCCCTCCTCTCTCTGTGGAAATGCTCTCCTGCCTCTGTTCTGACCTGCGCGGGGCAGCCTCTCCAGCCGTGAGCTTTCCACCATCTCGAACACCTCCTGCAGACCTTATTTCTGCAACTTCTACAGCAGAAATTCTGCTCCATGTTGAAATCAAAGCCAGGTTGAAAGCCAGTCAGCTCCTCTTCTGCTCCGATCTCTCGCTGACAGGGCCTCTGGGGAAAGTTTGGGTGGTGTGGAAGCCAGCAAGAATTTAGCTGCTGAACTTCATGGGGCTGTGATCACACCCTGCTCCCTGCCAACCTGTTTCCAGACATGAAAAGTGTACACAACGCCTTTTGCCTTAAGAGCCCAGCAACTGTTGTGCTAGGACAGATAAAAATTACAAATCCTGCAACCTCCAGCTCCTAGCCCTCACAGCAGGTAGACTTTTCTGCTCCTCTGTATCAGACTGTGACCAAATGCTCAGAAGTCAGAGAAAAATGTTTTGCTGTTCCCATGGGAGCTCTGGTTTGGGTCCTAAATGAAATTTGATTGACAGAGTGAAACAGAACACAAGTTGTGTTAAAAAAAGGGAGGCTCCATATGTTCCCACTCTTCCTCCAGCACCCCAGAGCAAATTGGCTCTCATTTAATTTTTCCAGTGTAAGAAATTTATGTGCAATGCAGGTGAGCGCCGAGTCCCACAGGCTGCAGCAGCACAGCAGAGCTTACTTCTGAATAAAGCCCATTTCTTGAAAACAGAGTTTCCAAAATATCTCTCCTTACATCATCTGGGATCCTAAAATCAACTTTTCCCCATCAGATTGAAAGATTTTACAAGTGGGCTGTGGACACTGAGTATTCATGAGGCAGGGTAATCACCAGCTCCCTTTCCCAGAAAAATACTGGTCCGAAGGGCAAAGCTTTGTTCTGCAGCTGCAGCACATGAACTCAATTTTTTTTTCCAAACACCATAGCACACACTAACGAAGCAAGCTTAGCTTTCTTTAATGCAAGATGCAATGGTGAGAGAGAGCTGCAAAGGAGAAATTGTTTGAGAAAGTCTGTCCATTAAATAAGAAAGGGGCACAAAAGAGCCCCAGGGAAGAATAGGGAAGGGGAAATGGAAGCTGGTGTTAGGACAGAACCAAATTAAGGACATCTCTGTGTTTTATTACATGTACTAACCTCCCTATAGGCAGAGAAGTTCTTTATTTTCCTCATACAGGTTACAGGCAGTTGTGGAACAGTGTAAAAAAGTACTGTTCTTATCAGTAAGATTGGAGATAACACACTGAACCCTGGAACAGGAGCATAAAGCTCATTGCAGGCAATTTGAGAGGGTAGGAGAAGCAAAGGCAGTGGCAGCAAAGACTAGGGGTATGAATATGGATCCCCACACTGTGCTCTGGAAAGTGGGGAAGCCAAAGAAAACAGGGAGCCCGCGGAGGATGCCCCACTTCCCTGCTGTGTTGAGCTTTGCTTTGTCCTGGCGAGATGGCTGTGAGCGAGTCCACAGGAGGCCGTTTGCCTCCCAGGATGGGTGTGAGGGCTGTGCAAAGCATTCACACTGCCAGCAAGCGTGAGCAGACTGAACACCCTGTGTCACAAACACCCGCCTGCCGGGAAGGGCAGGGCAAGAGGGCTTCATCGGGCGAAAGAGGGCTTCATCGGGACCAGGCGGCCCTAAAGCAAGGGTTGTAACAGGAGCTGACAGCTCCAGTGCAGAGAGATGTTGGGACAGAGCCCTGAAACCTGCTGCAAGCAGATCCCCATCGTGGCCTTTAAAAAGCTGCTGCTTTTGCACCAGCCTGGGGTGCTCAGCTGGATCTGTGCAGTCCAGGTGCTGACACAAAGTTGCCCAGGTCTAGATGGAGTTGGGTAATAGAGAGAAAAAGCTCTCCATTTATACTCCGGACAGTTAGAGGTATCAGCCTGACAGTTAGAGATACCGGCCCTGTTTTCTCTCCACTGCTCCGTTTTCCTCAGGCCCAGCCACGCAGTGCAATCCAGCCGTGACCAGGCTGTGTCTGGCACAGTCACGGTGTCTGGCTTGGGGAGTTCAAAGCCTGCACAGAAGGAGAGGGCCATCGCTGAGGGCACACGATTTCCACTGACCCCAAAATGAGACGGTGTTTTTACCTTGCTCAGCTTTCGCTAACTTCAGAGGGGAAAGCCAGCATCTGTTTTATCACCGTGTATGCTACGATGTGACAGGGTCTAGTTATTATTTCAGTGGAACTGAATCATTGATGAGTTTTCTCTTCCTCTCTCACAGAACAGGTAAGGGTATGCGTAACTGCAAACCACTCGAGTTGTCCAGTACACACAAGCCTCATTATTCCAGCATAATTTAGGTTATATCACTTCAGAAAGTGTTTGAGATAAAAAAAAAAAACACAAAACCCACCACACAGAAGTGCTCTTATATTAGAATAAAAGTGCTCAATCAGCAGAGCAGTTTGCCACAGTGGCATAATCCAACATGCAGTGTCTTCCTGCAGACACAACACCACAGAAACCATTCTGGAAACCCAGCAACTGTGGTTTGACAAGAGTTTGCCTGTCTGATTTTACCTAAGCCGTGGAGAGAGGTGGGTGTGAAGTCCGTAAACATATTTTGGAAGTTTAGCAAACTCCTCCATCACATTTTCTAGTAGGACTCCCATTCATTAATGTTTAAGATACAGGCAAGAGAGTCTTGCTTCTGCTTTTCCCTCTGCAGATGCTGACAACATCACCTGCTACACCCCAGAAGGCCTGCGTGCCCTGAAAATGCCTGTGGTGGAGGCGCAGCTCCACTTCAACTGCCTGACCCAGCTGTACAAACAAGATTACATCTTTCTGTGTCTCATTGGCTTCTGCATATTCTTTGCCGGCACTGGGGCAGCCTGGCTGGCTGGCATCTGTGCTGTCATCTATGAAGTCCACACTTCAAAGGGAGAGGAGGAGGAAGACGAAGTCAATTAGCATCAGCCCTACAAATCCTTCTCAACACCCTTTGTGGGAACTGAAGGCAGGCCCTTCCTGCCCGATTTCCCACATTATGTCCCATTCTAGATTTTTGAAGTGAAATAAAACTGCGAGAGAATAAAAGTCCCTGTGCTCCAGTTTCACTCACTGTGCTGCCTTCATTTGTCATCTGTCACTAGGACTCAGGACATCAGCAAAATATTAATTTGGGGCGAGCATGAGAGGTGTGCACAGTGCCAGGCATTTACACTCCTGCTTTACCATGAGACCACAGAAAAGCAGGGACCACCTCAAAAAGGTATAATCAGAAATACAGGAAAGGCCTCAGCACTGTGCTGTAGCCAGGGAGCTCACGAATGCCTTTCTGGCCAGAAAGTCCAGCAGAACCCACTGGGAATCCAAGAACTTTCTGCTGTGGAAAGGCAAGTATGTGAGCAAAGAGATTAAACCCAGGACCTCAGGGGCCTGGGATCCCACCAAGTCCTGCTTTCTTCCCCATTATACCAGCAACAGCAAAAGACACCGTCTGTCTCACTCTGCAGCCAGACCCCCTGTTACCTCCACCAGTTTATGAACATTTACAGATCTGGAAAGTCCAAGTTTTGTAACACATATCCCTAAAACAGGTATTTTTTTAAAGTAAAAAATATTGCTTACACGCACTCCAAGTATTCCTGGAAATGGCTTGTGTTTGTATGCCAAAGTCCCATGGTTGCATATAGAGACCAGAATAAAGGGAGACGTAAATAAGATCTTTCATATCACTAGGACTAGTAATTACCAAAAGTATCTGCTTACACGACTGAGTACAGCAACTCCACATGCGAAAGACTGACTTCTTCATCTAATAGTAGCAGGATCTGGTGAGATAAAAGCAAAAAGCAGGAGAAGATTTCAGGAAACGCGATGTAAATTATCATACTGTCTTAGAGCAAACTGTGAATCAAAGCTGAAAGCTTTGTCTTAGGTCTAACCAGTATGACAAAACTGGTTAATAGTTAATACTAAGAATATCGATGTGCTGCGGCCACACGAGCAGAGCTAGTGGACAGGACAGGTGCCCCCTCGGCATCCCCCGTGGGGTGCACGGCAAACCCCCTGCAGAGCCACACGGATGCGTGTCAAATCCACCTCCCAAACCACGATCCATTTCGGCAGGACGCTAACACCCCTCT
>NW_009719681.1:0-640 GCF_000703405.1 Apaloderma vittatum
GTGAGCTCTGGAGGTCCCTTCCAACCCCCAATATTCTATGACTCTCACCCAGCCCTGGCTTCCTCCCCCTCCACCCAGCCACCTTAGCTTACCTGCCCCGGCCGAGGGGTAGAAAAGAGCCGTGGATTGGAGTAAGCTGGGCTGAGATTGAAGCCCGGGATGCAACAAGCCAGGCTGGGCTTGGGGCTGCAGTCCTGGGCGTACCAGACCTGGCTGGAGCTGAGCCTGAAGTCCAGGACGTACCAAACCCGGTCGGGACTGGAGTCCTGGGTGTGCTGGTTGGGGATTGCCAGCACGTGCCATCCCAGTTTGGCTTTGGAACACCAGAGCCGACTGGGAATTGAGCTGGGGGCCATGGTGAGGCAGCCCAGCTTGGCTCTGGAGCCTAGGATGGATAAGACCAGCTTGGGAGTGGGTCTGAAGGCTGGGGTGAGCTAAGCCTGGCTGGTTTTGAGGCTGAGCACCTGGACGTACAAAGCCTGCTTGAGCTTGAGCATCAGCATGCATTAAGCCAGACTGGGTGCTGGTGTGCACCAACCCAGGCTGGTTTGGGGTCTGAGCTCCTGGGTGAAGAATTCCTGGTTGATTTTGAGCTCCAGGATGCACCAAACCAGGCTGGTTTGGGGTCTGAAGCCCTGGG
>NW_009719682.1:0-19900 GCF_000703405.1 Apaloderma vittatum
TGAGACGTAAGGCGGGGTTTCGAAATGAAGAACAGAGACACGGGCGCAGGGTGGAGGAAGTTTAATGCCATCCACTCTCTGAACAAGATCAGCGAATGTGGAGCCTTAAAAGTAGCGGTCTTCAATCTAAAATTTAAAAAATATAAAGCTCTCGCCATGCTTACGTGCACGCCAGCTACGTCAAATCCGGTGAGATTCCCACAGTGCTTCTCAGTGCAGGAGGCAAATGCCACCGGTGGGCATAGCTTAAACACACAAATTTCTTCCATGCCTGGTTAGGTCTCTGGAAACCAGTTTCTTCACATTCTTACAACCAGAGAAGAGACTACAGTCTTTAACAGTACGTAAAATGTTTTTTACAGAAAAGGTATTTCATATTTACATCCGACTCTGAAGTCTTCTTTAGCTCTGAAGAAGACTGTGTACACAGAAATGTTTAACATACACATTTAACATACAACATTTTACATGAACTAAAGTTGACTATTGTATTCAGTACAATAATAAATACAAATAAAATCTAACAGCTGACAGTAAACAAAAGAGTACAAGTGTTTTTTTAAAAAGTGTTTTAAACTTGAACAGCCTTGATTTAAAAAAAAAAAAATAAAAAATTACTTTGCTTTTTCCTTGTCAAGCTGCAGCTTCAAAAAAAGCAATTAATCCATCTTGATCACAGCCATCCAGAATTTCCAGAAGAAGAGGAACTTTAGTTTTCACATTGGTGCCTTTAAATTTAAATTTATCTATGAAGAGATCTGTGATCATACCTGCAAAGGTGAAACCCCGGGAGACTTATTATTTGCCTTGCTTTCATTATGAGGTATCTCTACTTGTAACCCGTTATTACGTACAACTATTCTAGTTGATTCTAGGTTTAAAGACAAGACTCTTTTTAAACTTGTCATTTAAAACCACGTTTCATTTTTCATCTAATCCAAAACACTGTTAGAAGAGCCCAGACTCCTGCTTCACTCCAACGTGTATTTCTGCTTTAGAATTACCCACGTGTGAAACAGCACAGAGGGAGGAACTATCACAGGATGGGTAAAGAGGACTTGGCTTGCGCCGTATGGGCACAGGCTTATTCAAGCTGGTGTCTGAAAGCTGCGCAGGGAACGCCAGAGCTTAGCGAATTCCCTTTGCTAAATTAGATCATCTCCTATGAGTCTCCTTTCCCACCCCACGTACATTTCCCTGTTTTTATGATGTTCTGCAAAACTTAACCACGGAGAACTTCATCGCTAATTTAACTTGTGTGCAGTCTTAAATCACCATCCTGAGTTTGAATACGATCCATAATCACATCCATAGCAACAAGGATCATCCGAATGTACGAAGCTGTCCATTCAACAAAAAGTAGAAAAGTCACTTGCAAATAATCCTGGTGTTTCCATTCTCAGTGATATGTTCACGACACCAAATCAACTTTGTAAGTTCTTAGATGAACAACTCTCGAGAACCTTTAGAGAGTTACTCAAAGTTTGTACTACTGTAAAAGCCATTTTCAGCATGTGCTAGGTTTTTCTTTTTTACCTTTTAGATTTTTACCTTTAACCTCAGGTTTTTATGAAAAACCACTGTAAATATGCAGCCTTGGCTGTGTGACCAGACAGACACACATAGTTACAAACCTACTGACCCAAAGCTACCCAGAGGTACACACTTTCAAATTATTTGGATTCTGCTAATACTGACTTCATAACATTTTGGTTAATGTCACGCATGCTCTCTGGACATGAAGCTGCATTTAAATAAAAATTCGAATTGACCAACAAACCATAAAGTCTTTCGAGATGGGCAGGTTGTCTCTTGTATTCCTCAAGAAGCTGATCTGCCTCTTCCAAAATGCTGCGGTATTTTGGTAGCAGGAAGTCCACATTTCCTTCGTGAACTTGTAATTCCTCAAAGACATTTTAAATCATAAGAATTAACAACAGTTAAGTATCATATGAGCATAAAAGTAAGAGGAAGTTAAGCTTGGGTTTGACAGGAGGAAATACTTCAGAGACAAGACAATCCTCTTCTCAACCAGCAAGAGTTATTTTCCAAGTATGTCATTTTCTAGTCTTCTAATGCAATGCCAGACATTACTTGTCACTTCACAGCCCAGATTCTCACAATCCTGTGTATTACAGCTTCCAGGTCCGAGCACTGCCAGCACAGGATCACGACACAGCCCAGCCCTTACAGAATCAAGCCTCAAGGAAGGCTCAAAGCCTTTGCCATGTCTTCATTTTTAGAATAAATAAATTCCTAGAAAGTGTAGCACATACTGAAGTCTGAAGCTAAAAGGAAACTCTGAAAAAATCGCTCAAGTTGTGAGGGCAAAAAGTTTTACAGGCTGCTTCTAAAATGCCCCAGTCTACTGCCAGACCAATTTAAGAAGGTCTACAGCGCAGATCTTTTTATCCTCCCCCAGGAAGACTGTTCTTCTCTAGACAGAAGGTAATTACGCTATGTACTGTGAGTCTGCTTGGATAACAGCCTTCATCAGTCATCAGATTATTTTACTGCTTATGAATAAGTTATTATCCAAAATGATGTGACTAAAAAATCTGTCAAAAAAAGATTTGTCGAAGAAGATTTGCTGCCTAAAAAAAGCCCAAACCAATCAAGATGTGCAACATCATTATTATTGTACAAACACAATATCCATGAAGAAGAAATTCCTGATTTTTCTCTACCTCCCTGGTTTGTCAAATCAAGTCCAAATAAAACACTTACAGTGATAAGAAAGATACACACTCATTGGTATATCCTCATACTGGTATATTGGTACTCAGTTTTTCTACTAACTGAAGGTTCTGACAACTAGTATTTCATTCCCCAAAGGACAAGAGAGAACCAGTTGTCCATTTTCATTTCCTCTCGCCCTCAAAAACCCCTAAAACTTAAAGAGATGATGGTGAGTTTTTGACAGTAAAATCCTGGTTGGTAGAAAAAGTCCAAGAACTGAGAGAAGCTGCATAGCTGGTACCTCCCAAAGACTAACTGTTGAAGATGATATTAAAGAAAAGGTTAAGAAGCAGGCAGTTCAGAAATTATGACACATTGGGATGAAGTTCCAAAGCAAGGAAGTCACTTCTGGTCTGGATGATCATCCCCAGATCTAAAAAACTTTTAAAGGTTAGTGGAAAGAGACAAAGAAGGAACTGGAAAATAGAGCAAAACCAGGACGTTCGACGATAAAACTGTCTGCCTTCACTCCCCAATTTAAGCATCCTCAACATCAGTCAGTAATCCTACACATTTTTGACTAGTTATGGAATACAAATGAGAATTTTACTTGAAGATGTCTGTCTCCTAGATAATTAAAATACAAGTCCAGGGAATACAAGTGGAATAGACACCAGTATGACACACAGCTCACTTGAGCCCTACAGCTTGGTATCTGACAACATAATCCCCCATAAAAATCCTTCCACAGGAGTTCAGATACTTACTCTCAAAGCATCTATTAAGTGAACCTTCTTGGCCAACAGCTGCTGATACTCTAATTTAGGGTGGATAAGCTTTAATGTGTGCCTCACAGATTCTTCATTTATATCTAGCAGAGAGTAAAAAAAGAAAAACCAGCAAGCAAACAAGTACTGCATATTCCATTTAAGAGAAAATATAATGAAGGACAACAAAAGGGAGGAGAAAGTTTTACCATATGATATGTTGAGATTAATCTTCCTTTTTGTAGCCTCTTTGGAAAGCACATCTTTTAGGATGGATATTGTAGAAATGTTGTCAGACTTGAAGCATCCCTCGCCTTTTCTATATAAAGGAAAAAAAAAACATGAAATGAAAAAACTTAAAGACACATGCATGCCTTGGGCTTGTCCCTACTTTAAAACAGAAGGCCTGTAAAGTAATACTCAAGTCAAAGAAAGCAACCTCTATAAAGGTCGTAACAATTCTCCATGTATAAGGTGGCTGCATACACACCCATGCTATTCCCTCCTGTGCAGCAATGTCCTGACAGGGAACAGTTTCTTCCAGTAAACAGGACAAAGCAACATACACAAATCTCAGGTACACACAAAGCAATTATCTTTACTGTATGGCACTAAGGTTATACAAGCTAAGACTTTTTCTCTCTCCATTCCTCTTAAGTTTTATCTTTGCAATGCTTTGAAGTTGAAGCCACCACCCAACAACTTTCTATATGAGGAGCACACAACATGTGTGGGAGCAGACTGGAATCTGTATAATTAAAACTATTTTTCCCCACTTGACAGTTCCATTTTCAGGTGGACATATATAATTTAGTGAAAGAAAATGTAATTAATTAATTGGAGAAGAGAGTAAACACTTAAGTCATATTTGCCTGATGTAATAAGCATCATAAAAAGAAAGTTTTCAGATTAATGCTTATCGCATTTTTGTTTGCCTGAGTATTAAATGCCTTGTAAGTTATTTTTGCTCTTCAGTACAAAAAACCAGGAAGCTAGGCAACAGTAGGCATTACACAAAAATTTCACTCTATTAGTTAGCTATGTTCTTTACATTCTAAAAGCAAGCCATCATCTTAAAGATGTACCAAGCCTCTCAATTTTGTTTTTTGGATCAGCTTCCAGAGAAACCATATTCAAGTTACAGACTGCATCATTACTGGATAGTGCTCATCCCTGGTAATGTTTGACAACCCTTTATAAGATAAAGACTCTTGTTCTCTTTAATGGGAATTTTGATGTGGCTGAGGGTGGAGAGGTGAACAGTGCATGAAATGGTACTCACAGACTGGTCAAGAACAAAAAAGACAAATGCCCCAGTATAGTCCTCTTGTGCTTCAGTAATTGTATTTTACCTGTAAGTACTTTCAAGCTGTGTACCCAGGAAGGTGTTCTGAAAATAAAAGGTGATACTCTCTCCAGCAGGAGTCTTTTCAGGCACTTCAGGCAAGCAAAACGCCACCCAGGAGTGAATTTCAGCAAAACTGAACTGGCCTTTGAGCATCAATGTGTTCATGGGTCTGTGACATTATGAAATAAATAAAAAAGAACAGTTAATAGTTATGAAGGTGAGGCACTGACTGTGCACTGATTATCCACATGAAAAAGTTTAGTTCCACACGGTGGTTTCCTTTTAATCAACACCTTGTAAAAAGTCAGTTATCTTGCCAAGTACTTACGTATTGCAGGGTACAGCTACTTTTCTGCATTTCAAGACAAAACAAAAAAAAAGCTCACTGTACATTCCAGTTTTATTTCCTAGTAGGCATGTCAGAACTGGGTAAGAAACCAGTTGGAAGTTCTTAACATAGCCTGTTTCAGGTTGTTAAACCTGAACGTTGTAACAAAGGTAAATAACTGACAACACGGCAAATATGACAAGAGCCTCATCAGCCTGCCCCGCTGCAAGCCACAGACATGGCATTTACATCAAGAACCGAGCAATAACGGAGCTCATTTGCACATTAAGTAAAAGCATTTGGCATCATTCCATCCACCTTTCAGTTTTGTTTGGAAGCGAGCAACGCCTTAAGGCAAGATGTTAAGTGAGGGTAGGGAAAAAACAAGTAGAAACTGCAGAGAAGAGTAAGTCCCTAACAGACATGAGGGGCAGAAGAAGTTTTGGCTCAAGTTTGGAGCCAGATTATCTATGGGAAAGAATTACACTAAGAGGGTGTGGGAGAGAATGAGGCTGAAACTGAAAAGACTGCGGTTGCTAACACAGCGGAGTTTCCTTTTTACCACACCCTCAGCTCTACTAACACACAGGGCTGCACTACAACCCAGGTCATTAAAATAAAAAATAACCTGAAAACAAGGTTGAAGTATGGCAAGGCAAGCAGGAAAACATTAAATCTGCATTTTCTGTCAGAAAACCCATACGATGGAACCAAAGGCTCAAAATTGCAAGTTAGGGGTTAGAAATTACATACTTAGGTTTATATAGCAAACATTGTTTGTTTCACCTGGATTGTGTCAGTTTTTCAAATGAGAAAGGCATTAATTTTTCTTGGTAAATACCTGTCCTGGTCAATAGAATGAGTTCTTTGATGAAGTGAAAGCGGTTTAATTTGATATTGATGAACTTGGCAGGTTTTTGGTTGAATTCTTGGAGTTATGTATGCCTGAAGTGTCCCGTACTGCCCTTCAATCGATCGAACCTTCAGAAGAAAAAGCAGAACCCACAAGAAAGAACAAAAGGGAAAACTCTGATTTACCACGAGTTGGCAAATTGGAGGCTATTTAAAAAACATTAAAGAAAGACTGTGGTACTTCAAGAATATTTCGAATCTTGTATTTACTTGATAGTGCCACTATAAATAGAGCAGATCAAGAGTATTTTAAAACTAGATGAAGTCACGTTCAATTAAGTACTGCTAAATAAAACTCACAAAGTTACTTTCCCATCAGTTAAAATATAAAGTCTGTAACTTGCTTCTAGTTCTTGAGTGGCACACTTTTATTTTTTTTTTAATTAAGGAAAAAATACATTCTGTAGACCTGGCAGCAAAGCATAGGTCAAAGAACTTAAAAGATTAAACTCAATTTCAAAATATGTTTGTCTCTTCATAACAATCAAAGTTCTCCCTCAGCTATTTTTGGAAAAGAGACCAGATGTAAGTTCAAGTCTCAGAATAACCAACAAGCAGGACGAACAAACACATTCAGGACACGGTACGCACTCTCTGCACCTCTGAGGACACGGCACTGCACCAACCACTTCTCTGCGGAGCCCACTTACACAGACTGCACTAAGAAGTCTGCAACTGGCACAGAACCAGCCAGAAACAGGAGGGTCCCACTTACAGCATCAACACAGCCATGACAAGTAGGCAGAAAAGCTACTCAAACAGCTTTATACAAACAAAAGAGGAGACTGGAGTTCAAGTACAGGTTTGCTTTATAATCTTGATTATCTGCCCTATTTTACAGGGTATCAAAAAGCAGTGTTTTGCAGGAAGATATCCACGTCAATGTTTTTAACGGTAATAAGTTAGTAAAGAGTTCTCTTTGGAAATAAAATCACCCAGACTTAGATACTGTATCATCTCCACGTGCCTAGACCAAATACAAAAAGAGAAAACTCCACGTGGCAGATGCGCATCACCGGAGATCCTCAGTGTATCCCAGCGAGGTGGCAGGAGAACCTGTGCAGATCGAATCCCTCATGTCAGGATCCAAACGCCAGAGTGACAGTGCAGTGATGACACACGACAGCAAGTTTAGAAATGTTTCTAGTGGGAGAGTAAAACGCTTCTCTTTTTGTGTACCATAAATATATTTGATTCACTTTTCTTGTGTTATTTACGCTCTATCTAATATTTCCAGTATTAAAAGTGGACAGGGTCATACTCCTGAATTAAGAGGACTGAGACAGGGGGAGATCAAGTTACCTACTAACAGCATTTCTTAAGGGAACCTTGGAAATAAAGAGGTTTAATATGTTGCATCCTAGGTCCATTATTGCAACCTCACCAGAAAACAGATAACCGCCTCCAACTTTCCCACATTTCATGCATTTATTTATGTAAAATTTGCTGATTATGTTTATGCACTTCACATAAATAAATGTCTATCAGATTAGGAGGCTGTGATGTCAGGTGACTACATAAAGAGAAAAGCTAGAGCCTGTGGGGATGTTGAGGATTCTTCTAATCATCATTTCCTTCCTTATTTCACCTGGTGAGAGCCATAAAACGTGTGAATTTGGCAGATCAGTAAAAACAAACCCCAAAACACCCTCGTGCCTTTAGTGTAACAAGCATGGAATAACTGGATTTGCTTCCTCTGCAAAATACAAATGCAGGCTGGATTCCCTGGTTACTTCCCAGTGAAACATCCCTCCAACCCTTCTGAGGACACCGGGTGCCAGAGCTCGCTTTCCCACACCTCTCGCCGCTTGAAGTCTCACACGCTGTCTCCTGAATCCAGTATTTTCATGATCTGCAATCTCCCCACTGCTTTCATCTTAGGGACACTCTAGGAAAGACCCCAGGATGACCTCTGAAGAAGCACATTTTTAGAAGCCTACAAACTCTACAGAGAAATTATAAAGGAACACAAGCCCTAGATTAGAAGGTTCTCAGGAAACAACCAGCAGTAGAAATTGGACTAATTTCTAGCAGTCAGTCCAGGTAGAGATCTCTCCATTCCTAAGCAGACACCTACATAAGCATTAATGCATTATGGAATAATACAAGCATTTTAATATAAGCATTTTACCTTAAGTTCAAGTCTCGTAGTATTTGCTTGGCATCGGTAAGTCGCAAGAAGAAAGTTGCTATTTGGCTGTAAACGGAAAAAAAAAAGTTCAAAACAGGTCTGTGGATTTACAGAAGTTCAACTAGCCTGGTTTAACTGTAGACATGTACAATTTTTTGCTATTTATCAGCAGTGATTTTACAGAAGCTAACTAAAAAAAAAGTAATCTTTGGTTCAAAAGTAATCTTTGGTTCCCTTGAACAATCTACCTAGTTTTAATTATGGCAGAAGTCAAAAAAATTCTCTACATAATGAGAAATCACTGAAGCTTCTTGTAGTCTTTAGTAACACCGTAAAAATTACACAGATATCTACTTTTAATCTGAAGAATGCATGTTGACCTGCTCCACTCATCTGTAATACTAGTCCAACATCCAAAACCTTAAGCAAGATCCATAAAAACACACCAAAAAAAGTGCTAAATGACAGGATAAATGACAGGAAACTTAAAAGTAAAATGCTGATTTCTGAAAGCTCCAGGGTAGACCAATGACATGCAAATTTCATTCTTAAAACCAAAATACTTAAGAGGACCATTACAAGGAAAAAGCCTCCACAGAAGATTTTCATAATGCTAAGGTAGTTTCTGGATTTCCCCCCTGGCCCTAAGGATCATTAGTAATTCTGTAAGTATTTAAGTTTGTAATTATTATACAAAAAATGCACTTAAACATATGACTCCCCACACAGCAGAATTTTCATGTTCTAAAATGATTTTTAAGGGATGAACTAAGTAAGAAATACAATGTTCTTCACCGGAATTACTTGAGACTAAGTCATTGGGGCAAATGCAGAGAAGAGGCCAATACTGAACGTGTCTTTCACACTCCTGATCAGGCAAGAAATGAAATGCAAGAGAGCATTTGCTCCTGGATCTTTCTGTGCATATTCAGGTTTGCCTGATGTCCGGACCTGCCACTAACTCCTAGTGCTGCAGTATCTCTAACGAAGACGAGCTCTCCAGAATTACCAAATGAGTAGTTTAATTCCATATATTTAACATTACAAACACGTAAACCCCAAATCAACTTCTAATATACAGTATTAAGAGCTTTCATCATGCGATCTCTATAAATACCACCTCTTTTGTTTCACTTACCTCAGAATCACAGCTGCTAAAACTAACAACGGCAGAATTTTTATCCACATCCAGCAAGTCTATAGGGACATCACTCTGCGGAACACATAGGGAAGAAAAATAAAGAGCTTAAAGGCCCTGAGCAGCTTCTAATGCATTTATCCTCTAACTGTCATCTATTATTTTAATAAAGGACAGGCAAGGATTGCTTCACCCAAAGAAGTAAAAGCCTAACAGACACGCAGCTCGCTACTTAATTCCCGAGAAACATGATGATTTCTTTGATGGCGTTCTGAACTCTTGAGCGGCTGCCTTACAACAACTTCGGTGTAAGACGTGTAACCATCTTTCAGACATGAAAGTCTTCTTCATCCATATGAATGACATGTATCAACGGTTGATACGTTTCCCTTTTTTAATCAGGGGATTACAATGTTCATGCAGGAAGCCAAGGATCATATTACATAACTTTTAATGATCCTTTTACTTACGACACTTCTGACACAGATCACTTCTCATCTAGCTGTGCTTTCATTGAAGTCAAATCTAACACTGCTTTAAAAAGTACATTAAAGAGTATTAGAATGATTAATTACTTGATTTGATACTGTTTTATAACTTCACGAAGCGTCACAAGACATTGATAAATATGCAACATACTTCCTAAAAAAAAATTTTAAACCCAGTTTTATTGTCTTCTCACAGCAGAGGAGTAACAGATAATGCTTGAAGTTTTAAACACTATATTAAGTTCTGGGCTAGATTAAACAATTTCATTATTCCTCATTCAGCTATAGAGCTGCCTGTTAGCTGTAGTTTAGCATTGCTCTAATAACATCCTTAATAAAAATAAGACCTTTATTAACAAGTGAAAAATAAAATGCTACAGTAGTTCTCTCCCATTTGTTATGGCAAATTCACCTCAAAAAATTCCTCCTGGTCAAATTTTTCTGCCCATGCACATCCCAAAAAGAAGGTAATTCAGTACCACTACTCTTTGTGACCACCAAAGACAATATTAATTTCAGTTCATGCAGTAGGAGGAATAACTCATTCAAGTTGCTCTACTTGGCAGAAATATTTATCACCAATGGCACACAAATCAGAGGCTGTTCCACACTGACAGTGCACAGGCGGCCCATCCCATTCTAAAATTAATTTTCCACTACTGAGGGTACTTAACTGGTGAGGAAGAATCTGCACCTCATTTAAGACTTACTGAGTTAATTGGTCTTTAAATAAGGAGGGACATCCAAAAGTAAAGTTACGTAGAAACCAGCTAGTTCAGACGGCACTTTGGTCTACTTTCGTTCAGTAGGCACTTTGGTCTACTTTGGCAGCAGAATGTTGCTCTGTCCAATAAAGGTTTAAGTTCCATTTGTTCCCTAACAAGCACTTAAAACAGCTACTTCCCCACACTTCTACTCCCTCCAATAACAATTCAGACATTTAAATCCCCATATACTTAAGATATCATAACTCAACTCTTTAAATAGAAAGTCTCGGAATGTTTTTACACATTGAGGAAGCTGCCAAGAACAAAACCACTCTCACCTGTACCAGCACATTATCTATGGCTGTCTGCACCTCCAAGATGAGGCTGTAGCTAGCATCATCCTTATTTAATGTAAACTTGTCGTTCACACTGAAGGCAGGTACCGATGAAACAGCAGTACTGGACTGAGAAGACTGCTGGCATTTTTCACGTTCCTGAAGTACTTTGATCTGTAAGTGTTCCAATTCATTTCTAGAAAAGGGAAACCACTATAAAAGCTACTTCAGAAATTAAGTAGATTAAGCTTGCAAGGTAATCATGTTTATCTTCTGTCCACAATTTTCCAGCTAGAAGTGACTGCTGACTCCCATGCATACGAAAGATAAAATTTATATCCCATGAAAAGGTAGATTCTACTGTGCCTTGACTAAAGAGATTTCTATAAGTCACAGGAAAGGACAACTTGTTTCTTTCAAGACTACAATGCACTTGGAATTATATGCTAGTGACTACTTTCCTCCCGTCACTGGGAAGCTATAAGCAGCACTGAGGAAGGGAATCTTATCTTGCTGATTCTGAGGAAGGTGGCATTAAGGCAAGGCAAGATAGAGACTGTGAAATGAGGCTGCTATTAATTTCTCCTTTCAAAAGGCTTGAATCTATTTCTAGATACATTAGCAATACAGAAAACCCAGTGAGATAGAAAGGAAAGACGATATTTCAGCTTTTAACATTTCAATTCTTCCATTTAAATTTCTTTCTAGTGCAGTTACCTTAAGGATGAAATCTTGCTCTGCATTTCTTGACTTAATTTTAGTTCTTCACCTGATCCACCTTCTCTATGGACAGGTTCTGTAGTCAGTCCTGTCAGCCAGCCTAAACCAATATATGAAGTTTATATTCCTTATAAGCTATAAAGAAAAGTCTACACTCAACTATTGTACATGTGGAAGAAAGTCTGTCCCAGATATTGGGTAGAGAGAATGGAAAATTTAATTTAATCCTTTCTTTGGAGGATTAATTGAAAGACTGAGCATGATTTTTTATGAGCTTCATTCTTAACATCACTTATTCTTTTTCTGAAGTACTTCAAATAATAAGTCCCTCTGCGGCAGTTTTTAACCGAGTGCTTACATTTTTTCCCACCTCTCATTCTCTAACAAAACCTTGAATAATTGCCAGTACTAGAGCTGAAAACAAAACAAAAAGCCATGCAACGTGTTTAGAGCAAACTATATTTTGCAAAGTGTGCTTTGAGATTGAATGCTGCCAGCTGACATGAAAAGAAAAATCTTGTTTACTTAATTACATTTACTTATAAAACAAATATTAAGTGATTATATCCTGACACCTCAGGTTTGATACACAAACTGGAAGGGGTGTTTATTGCTCTAGTTACCTCATCTAATGCACGCACACTGTAAGACAGGATTATTATCAAATTCACCACAAAAGCTGACAAGTCTACAGTTTTCACATTCCTTAGCTATCTACTTCAAGTAGCAAGACACCCCAGGAATGGAGCATGAACTTTAAAATATCAACTCAAGTCCTATGCTGCCAGGCTTGAAACTGAATTTTCACTGCTCTAAGCATTTCTTCTCCTGACCTGTCGAGATCTGCCAAACTCACAGAGCTGCACATCCTGCCAGGGTTTATCTTTGAAAACCCACAGGTGAATACGGACTTTTACTTTTCTCTTTCATATAAGATTGACATATCCTTATAACATGCCCACTAAAAGAAGCCACAAAGGACTTTGGCCACGGTATTGTTGCAGCCTATAATAGATCTAAAACAATTCATGTGAGATGAGGTATGAGAGTCTTTTGATCATCCAAACACTATATAAAAGAGGTACTTGAATCCCATTGCTTCTCGTTCACTGACTGAGAATTTTATCTTGACAAAATAGATGATTTTGAATACAATGAGTTTCAATATTTAAGCCCTATGAAGCTGAAAAGGAAGGAAAATACCTAAAGCATGGGAAAACAACAAAAAAAACCCAGAAATAATTCCTTCAGACATAACATATTCATTATTTCAGCACAGGCAGCAGTGTACACTGGAGAACAAGCAGCTACTATGTTACACAGCACAACACATTATGAGTATCTTAAAATGTGGAAACATAGGTTAAGTGTAAGAAGTATCTTTTGAAGTGTCAATATTCAATTAGAAGAGAGCTTTTTAACAGGACATAATCCTGGTTCCAAAGAGAATTTCAGAGATGTGAGCTGCGCTAACCACATAGCCTGCTTCGTTTTTATCACATCAGCAGACGTGACACTGATGCAGTAAATCTGATGAAGCTCACCTGAATATGTGGATGCTACGATTTCATCGTATCCATCTTTTCCTACACAGCCACCCTGGACTGATGCAATGCTCTCTGATAAAGCCTGCAAGCAATACATTCAAGCAGAGGGAAATATCGCTGCAATCATTCTAGAAATCTGGGGGGGGATTATGGGGGTTTTAAGGGTTGTGCTCCTCCTACCACCTGCCTCACAAAATACCTAGGTAGAAACACAGTATCTAGACCTACAAAATCTTAAGCTAGCTGATGACCATCACACCTAAATCAGGGCATTTTAACAAATCCATTCGGATTCTACTCTGCATAAGAGACATTAAAAAGTAGTTTAAAGCAAAACACCCATGGATAGTATTTTTCAATCAGGCTCAAGGCTGAGATAATCACTACAGATCAAACCTATGTTTTTAAACAATTCATAACCAAAAAGAATTATGCTCAATAAAGTCCTGACAGCTCACATCAATTATTTCATATGTAAAACACAGCCTATACAGAACAGGTGGTTGTTTTTCCACTGAGAGAGAGGCACTGTATTAGGTTTGATTCTGGAGAGGCTTCAGCAGTGCGCAGAGTTAGAACTTTAACATACCCTCTACACTATTTTGATTTTTGCTCTTATCAGGACTATTTCACTTTCTGGTTCTTAACTGTTAGGATACTGCTTCAAAGTTCATATTGTCAACATTACAGAGCTCATCAAATATTTTAATAGAAAATCTTGTAAATACTTTAAGTTTTGAAATATAGTGTTTTTTTAAATTGATTTTTCCAGCAAAGAAGAGTATGATGAATGTGGGCTTACATGATCATATCGAAGGACGGGATCATCTGCACTCTCAAAGCTATAGATTTCTATTGCTCCATCATCTCGTCCAACAAGTAATTCCTTAACTCCATCTCCCAGAATGTCAAAACTATCAACACATAGGATACCTAGTGAAAAAGAAAATATAAACGTTTACTTCACCTTTATTTGTTTACGACACAGTAAAACAGTTACACAGATTCTTGGTTCCCTTTTAAGGTTTTATTAATGCTATTTCTGGATGAGTGCTGGAAATTTTAGAGCAACCAATTCCAAATCAAAACCAGTACAGTTCCGCTAGTGAAAATCACTGAACAGAGACCTGGTCTGATGTTCAGGTGGCTTCTGTTTGAGGGGTTTAACCCTCCCTCACTAAACGTTTCTGCAGAGGAACTACTTGTCTGTCCACACCGCTGTAGCTTTGTCAGTTGAAGAAGCAAGTGTTCTTCGTTTCCTGTTTAACTTAAAGCTATCTGTAAATGGACTACGAGGAATTCTGGTTGCAGTGACAGAAGGAGGGTTCTCACTTGTGCCACACTTGGACTAGGTCCTGCTACTTGACAGGTCAGTGGACAAACCCATGACTAGCTCACATATGGAACCAGCCTACGACATCTGATGATGTTTGGACAGAAAGGGAGGTAGGGTCTGGAAGAAGCAAAAGGCAGGGAGAGAGTCTGTACAAAAGTTAATATGAAAAACAAGATGGAATTTAACTTTTAGGATTCCTTCCTATTTCATGTGAAGAGGATGGGCACACTACGAAACATTTTTAGAAACTAGTTTAGTAGTAGTTTTATGAAGTAATAAGATTTTTTATATATCTAAAACACAATAGCTACAAAATAAATTCTACATAACTATTACATTGCTGGTCATCTCCTTTACAAAGGATTATGGGCTAATAAATGCTGCAGAAGCAGCTTGCCAGGGCTAAGCCAGGTAAAGCGTTGTACTATGCTCTGATCAGTTATGCTTCTTTGTGGAGCTGTAATGAAAGTCTTGTTCAATCTTCAGACAACAACCTTTATAATGGCTTTTTATATAGAAAAGATGAAAAAGTAAGTCTCGCAGGGACAGTGCTAACCTTTCCTCTGAAGAAACTTTAAGACCACTGAACATGTGAAAAATCTGACAGGTGTATGTGCGCTTAGAAATAGTCGCCAAAACGATAAAAAGCTCAAGTAATCATATATGAATCGACACTTTCACAAACGTCACTTCAAAAATACTGTAAAAACATAGGTATTAAGAAAATCAGAAGAATGAAAGAGCTTACTCATGTTAATATCACATACTAATATAATTACAGTATGCCGTCAAAGAATCTAAGAATAAGATTTCCTGACTCTTTTAGTCATAATAAAGCCTCAGATGGAAAGCTCAAGAGTGAGACATTGAGATACATACCTCCTCTCTTTTTTTCATTTCCAATTTCCCACTTAGGTATAGCCTTGGAACCAGTAATCTGGGTAAGACCCAGTTTACCATCAGAAGTTCCGTACACAACTTCTTGTCCAGAATCACCTAAACACATAAACTGAATTTAGAATTTGCAAAATCAAGTACATCAATTAAAAAAATTTCTAAGTATTGCACAGTTACACTCTTCAGCCCAAGGGGAAAAGAAAACATGAACATTAGTGTTGTGTAAAAGAACTGTCAGGCTTTAAAACCAAAAATAAATACATGGAAACTGCACCTTTTCTGACAATTTCTTCATGGTTACTGCTCTTCTGTGTATGAATGTCCCCCTGCCCTGGAGCTGTGCCTAGAACCCATTCATAATCCAATAATTGAAATTTCAGCACAGAAATTAAATTGCCTTTACAGAAGAAAACCAAAGAGATTCATTCAGAACACACATCCAATAGCGAATGTTGTGCCAATATTTAAGCAAGTAAGAACCACCTTCCCAAACCAGCTCTGAATGTCGTCATCACATAAACTAACTGAAACTAAATTAAGCACCTCATTAAGCCACTAAAGCGATTTCTATTAGGTTAGAACAGATTAGCAAGAAGGATGATCAAACTATTTTAAGCTTGATCTTTCCACGGTCTCAGGTTACGTGAGCTCTACTCAATATTCTCATCCATCCGTGGATGGATGCAACAAGCGAGTCTATTTATGGGAATCCATGTGTAAGAGATACCCAAACCCAGAACTTCGACAAGTCCAGTTTGTGTGTGCACAATGGGACTGCCTTAGATCTCACTGCTCTTCTAAGAGACCAGTTAATTTAAATTAAATATGGATATAATTTAAAACTGTCTAAACCAGACATACACGTGTGTATAGATTCACTTGTATGTAAAAAATGACTTCACATCGTCAGCTTTCTGCATTTTTAACATTAGCTTAAAAATTAAGGCAAAATGCAATTAACAAATACATGCAATAAAATTCTTAAAATACAGGAAAATAACATTATTTAGTTATATGTATATTCAGAATTTCATTACCCCCATTTCCATTGTTTAGAGCAAGAACAGTAGGTGGTCCAGGAATTTCTACTTCATACAGTAAATCAGATCCCTAAAGCCAAAGAGAGCTACTTTGAGTTTTGTAAAAAAACCCAAGCAAATAAACAAAGAAGACCCCAAACAACCAAAACAACAAAATTCAAGCCACAAACCAAAATCCCACAAGCATAATGATAAAATTCTTATAGGTAACAGCAACAGATATGCTCCACGTATACAAACTTCCAATAGCTACGGGAGACCCATAAGCCAAAGCAGGGTGAAGTTCATAGAAATAAAACACAGGACATTTGAAGCATGCAATTACTAAAAATAATCTGTGAATGTGGCAAATAAATTTGTTAAACCACTTAGTATCACTCAGACTTGTCGCAATAGTGACTTATGAGAGCACAAATTTCCAAATTGCTGAAGATTTACACATTTAATTCCCTTATGTGAGCACTTTTAGTTAGAAGGGACCAATTTGTTCTCTACTTCTACTTCAAAGCCTATTTAGAGTGGTTTTATTAATCCTTATTTTGCAAGTTTATAAACATGATTTTCCTTTAAAAAAAAAAAAAGTGCCAGCAATATAGACAGTAAAACCACCAAGTAAGATAGAATATGCTTAACCTTAGAATGCTTAAACCAAGATGATATGCTGATTCCCTTAAGAATTTTATGGCATCAACACATAAAACATAAACAAGCCAAATATTTTAACCTGTAAAACTCTGAGGACTCTATCCTGACACGCAAGTACCGGCGTAATGCAATTCACTTTATCGACAGGAAGGCAGAGAACATCGTTGATTTTATCTCCTGAGAGGTAATAGTGCTGGTCTTTGCAGTCGCAGTAATGGTTATAGACATAGCCCGCACAAAGGAAGAGATCTGCTCCTGAAATGTGCCTGACAAAAAGAAAACACTCCAAGTAACGTTTTCCCAGTGTAGGTGCAATGATATTCTTCTAGCCTCACTATACAGCACACTGCCGCCTCCATCAGTGGGCCCTGCCAACTGTCCCAGCTATTAAAGAAAAAACAAAGTTTCTTATGAATGCTAAACCCATATGAATCCCATAGCTTGCAAATTTCCTACTTTGTCATCGTGCCAAATTTTAGGAAGACCATGTTAGATGTCATTAATATATTTTGATTATACTAATTCTTCTCAAGCTGGTTTATATATAGCAGCATCTTACAATGAGATCCCAACAGAAAAATAAACAATTTGTTCCTCTTCTGACACACTACGGCAGTAACTCCAGCTCTGCCCATCTGCTTTTGTAGTGATGTGACCCCTCCCGACCCCTCCCAAGCCTCCCTACACTTTCTAAATTTGACTGTGATTTTCCAACTTCTTTCCCACATGTCACAGCACAAGCTATAGCTGGACTGGCACTTAGTGTTACCTACGATAGGGTAAAAAAATTATTTCATAAAGTCAGTAACTAACAAACTGCTACAGCTATGACAAAAAACGCAGAACATCATACATACATAGCTTTGATGCTTTCAGTGAGGTTAGTTTCAAACGAAAGAAACTGCTTCCCTCTTTTTGTGAAACCTCTCACTTCTGATCCTGTAGCCACAAAAATTTTCTCTTGTGGTGTATTAAGAGCTCCTCCCAACTCCAGTCTTGTAATTTTTTGGCCTGGCAGTGTCTTGAACACCGGCTGTCAATAGAAAAGGAATTTTCACCATCACAATATCACATTTATGATAATCTTTTAACATAAAGTACAATAAATTTGCTTTAGGATTTCTGGCAAACTAAGAACAAGATGGATTATATGCAGACAAAAATAATCTGTAAATTTCTCTCCAGAATTAAAAACATGCATTTTATAAGTCAGTAAATATAAAAGCTGTAAAATGTAATAAATTAAGGTTTTATTATTTTCAGCGTTATTCATCCATAGGAAAACATCAGCACTGCTGGTAGCTAGGGGTTTTTTTGTTTGCAGGATGTTTATTTTAAAGAACACCACACACTCACTCCTCTCTTTGTTCAATTCTTATTCCAGGAGACTCCCCAGATTGCTCTGTATTGCTACAGAGCCAGCTACAAACTTCCTCACAGGGAAAAAAAAATAAATATTTTTTTATTAAGTTGGGCATAAGTCTAAAGCAATCAGTTTGCCAAAATCCCCTGAACTTAGTGAATCACTGCAGATTTTTGTCTAGTCATAGTAACCAAGTAGATGTACAACCTTGAGCCCAACTGAACTGCAAAGCAAAAGGTGATAAACTGACTTTTGTTGGGGATGACAGGCACTAGTGTCTGACTCTACACCTCTAGAGAACCACGTGCTTGCCCGGACATAGAACAGGCGTGCCCTCATCATGGCTCGGTGTGAGACCACAGCTGTACCTGGACACCTTCCACGGGTATCTTATTCCCCCTGGCAATAAAAACAGACTTTGAAAATTCATTAGAAAGATTATTTAATAAATAAAATTTCAAATGCAGCATTTGCACTTACCACAGGTTCCCCTTTTTTAATGCCAAAACATGTAATGACCCCATCCTGATCTCCAACAACCACCTTCAAAAGTATAATACATTGTTATTTTTTTCTGTGCATAAATATTCTTTTTAAAATGCTTTTCTTCTCTTATTTTCCTGTATTCATGCAGCTCAAATTTTACAGTGCTTAAACTACACATTTATATGGGAGTATGCTTTAGAAAACTAGATAAGCTGCTATAGATAGAACACTAAAGCCTAAGAACAACAGTTTAAGTGACAGTATATACAATTGCTTTTCTGCTTCTACTCGTAAATGCCAGCTACCATCACAGGGAACACTCCAGAGACGCATGTTTGGGAATATTTTCATATTAAGAGTGTAAAGAAAACAAAATGCACTGTTATATCCGTAACACTTTCTAACTAAGTTTACTTAGCTCGAACTTGTATTAAGGAAAATTAAAAAAAAATTAAAAAATTCATCGATATTCACATAACCCCAGGATGGTTTGGGTTGGAAGAAACCTGAAAGAGACCTGCAAGGTGATCTGGTTCCAAAGCCATGGGCAGGAACACCTCCCAGGTTGCTCCAAGCCCACTGCCAGGGATGGGGCTCCCACAGCTTCTCCGGGCAACCCGTGGCAGCGTCTCGCCACCCTCACGGTGAAGAATTTCTCCATAATATCTGATCTAAATCTCCCCTCGGGCAATTTGGAACCGTGACCTGCTGCCCATCTCCCCTGCATCCCCAGGTAAACAGGGCAATGGTGCTCTAGGGCCTCTTCTCCGAGCCGAAGGGCCCAGCTCTCCGGGCCTGCCCTCGCAGGGCAGATGCTCCGCGGGCCGGCTCAGCAGAGCCGACACACACACACACAAACACTCGGTAACCTGGCTCTGGTTCGGGCAATGCTCGAGTTTAGAAAGCTCCTTCTTACTTCTGACGGGGTTCTAGAAACAAACCCAGACTTTTTTCTTTTCTCCCCTCTACTTTTGCGGAAGAGTTCCCAAAATTTGGTCTCAATTTCTTTCCCCTGACGCCCACTGACTGAGCA
>NW_009719683.1:0-16052 GCF_000703405.1 Apaloderma vittatum
CCCAACAGCTAAAAGTTTTAAGGGAAAATACTTTGCCATTTAGTATCAATGATACGTGCAGGCACACTTTATTTCGGCTATTAAAATCAACAGCAATTTAGTTGTACCTGTAAGAAATGTGCTAGCACCATGTTCATATACATATCTTCTTCTTCCCTGCCACTTCCCATGAAGCACAGATGTTCCCCACCAGCTATGGAGCCAGACTCAATAGATTGTTTTTGTGCTTCTAACAGGGATTTTACAGACTGTGCAAATTCTGATGGGTTTTGAAGCATCTGTGGAAAAAACAAACAAGAAGTGCCATTTGACACCAAGGTACTGTAACACAACTTAAAAAAAAGTCTAAGAAGTCTTGTCTAAAAAGACACAAATTTGGAAAATGGTTCTAATTTGTTAAGCACAAATGAGGCGACATTAGCACTGTACAAGATATGCAGAAAAAGACACCCGGATCCAGATCTCATGTCATGTTAGGAACACCGAGTATAGTCCTTTTCTTCCTCACTCCATCTTGCTTTCCCCAGGAAAGAAACGCAGCTAACACTAGTTTATTTTTGCAGACAGCAGTTAATTGTGGAAAAAGTCTTTGCAACTTTCATGTTGCATTAAGCTGGCAATGTGGCAGAGGGACTGATTTCCATATCTAAATGTGCTTGAGCACAACATGTTAAAATTTCGCAGTTTTGAAACCCTTTAAAATACCTTGAATTTCCAGGTGCCAAAAAAGTCATCCTCTTGTTATCTCCCCATTAAGCTTTTTCTCACTTACTTATCAAGATTTGGAAAAGAAAAAATTACAATCAGGAGTACAAGGAGGTATCTGGGATTCTTAGTACTTTCAAAAAGTTAAGGCTGTGGTCTCCTGAAAGTCTATTATGCGTGCAAAAACATGCTATATGAAACAGATGGAGAAACAAAGACTTTCTAAATACAGCTGAAATTTTAACCTGCTCTTGTGTAGAAGTTACTTATTAAAATTAATAAGGAAATGTTGTCCTCTAAGTGGATTTTAGGGGGAGAAATTCTCATTATCTACCTTTTACATTGGATTAACTGACTGAGTACAACATAACAAGTACACTGGCCAGCCGTCAGTGGGTCAACCTGAATTTTAACTGGGAATTTCTTATAGCTAAATGCTGCCGTTATATTACATAGGTGCTAAATCCTCTATCTAAGACTACCTATAAATGAGAGGGATTCCAAAGTGCTTTCCCCATTGCTCTCCCTTCAAATAAATTGTATGTACTTTGCAAATACAAGCGTACAAAATGTTTCAAGGCTCAAAGATTACTCCCTGCAATGTTTTCCTGGCATTAAACTTGTAAAACCAGAGATGAACCTGTTGATATTAATCTAGCACAGTTCATGAAGAAGCTAATTCCATTATGTAATTTAAACCCACGCAAACTAATCACATCCAATTTAAGCACTGTCTTCATGGACTTCTTTTTCATGTATTACAGGTTTTTGAACTATTTAATGATTTATAATGCTTATTTCCACTTTACTGAATATGATGTTCAACTAAGGTGAGCAGAAAAACACCCATATACAACAGGAAACGCTTTTATCCTAAATAATTTTTGATCTTGGTTAAAACACAGAACACTATCACAGAATCATTTATGTTAGAAAAATCCCTTAAGATCATTGAGTCCAACCATCAACCTAGCACTGCCAAACCCACCACTAAACCATGTCCTTAAGTGCCAGATATACACATTTTTTAAATACCTCCAAAGATGGTGACTCAACAACTACCCTGGGCAGCCTAATCCTTAATTTTGGTGAAGAAACGTTTCCTAACATCCAATCTAAACCTCTCCTGGCACAACTGGAGGTCATTTCCTTTTGTCCTATCACTTGTTACATGGGAGAAATGTTCAACCCCCACCTCGCTACAACCCGCTTTCAGGTAGTTGCACAGAGTGATAAGATCTCTCCTTAGCCTCCTTTTCTCTTCTGTACAATTATACTTATGCAAATAAGGCTGAATAACATATTTTTATTAGAGGTCAAGACAACAGATGCAGGACTGGGCTTCTTAACAAATAAAGGTAAAAGCACTGTTTAGGGGTTTGTACATAGATATCATTCCACAAAGCATCCATAGACTGCTTAAAGTGAAACAGTAGAGTTAACCTAGAAGTGAAGAATACACTGTAAGGCAGCTGAAATATAAGTGATTTGGGGAAAAAAGGACAGAGAAAAATGTGATTGAATGTTCACTTAGGAATTCATAATCAAATTGAAAGTACAGCAAAATCTTTAATAAAGTAATTAGTTGGTAGTACATATTAGTCCCAAAATTAATGCACTTCCTCTTTCATATTACACTGGAAAAAAATTAAAGGAGCAACCAAATCCTTTCAAGACCCTTTTCAATCCTTCTTTCAAGCAGGCTTTACTAAGACTGGCTGAGGAAAAAAAAAGGAAGTGAAAAAAATGCTAATTGTTAAAATTAATGACACCATTCATTAGAAATTATGATGCTAAAGAGAGATTTCTCCCTGAAATAATATCTAGTATTTAGCCTACATGCGTTTCCTGTTCTAACGAAAGAACAGGAAGATTGGAATCCCAAATTCTAATGTCATTAAGGATCAAATTCCTCAGTAAAATGATGGTTCCAATGTCCTTTAGAGAAGCTGACCTCTGAAACCTCATCACATAGCTAGACACTGCAGTTGACAGACTAGAATCTAAGCTAAGGACAATTTATTTTTCAAGACAGACATTTCTCACTCCTTCTATTTAACTTAGGGTTTAAAAATCAACAAAGAAACAAAAAGCATACGAACCAAATCAGAGTCTAAATGAAAAGCTGTTGATAAATGCCCGGCGTTGTATTGCTCTGCGGGACGGCAATCCACTACAAAGAATCTTACTCCTTCCTGAAAGATAGATTTTCCCCATTACAAAATTTTAAAATCATGTAACTACTGATACAATTTGATTATATTTTAATACTAATTCCAAGATTACAAGAATCCCTCAAAGGGGCTAACAACTATTGGAAAAATCTTACTTTATTTGGTTAAGCTGAACTTCTACAGTTACCAAATCATCAGCAGGGTTCTAACGGTCATTTGCCATTAATACATCAGCTTCTGCATCGGAAAGGATCACCCAAGTGCAATACACATGCCTTATTTAATAATTTCACCTCTACTGAGACAAAATATAGTAGATATGAGGGCACACATCAACAAGGCATGAGAAAGGACAACTCTGAAATCCCAATCCAACAGTTCATTACTACTCCGCACAGCACATAAAGATAGATTTGTATCTCACCGACTTAAACAGGATATAAACAGATGCCTAACTTTAACTGCACTAGGTAAAAAAAAAGTGTGAGTGATGAATCTGGGGCCTGGAAACTGCTACAAAAGCCAGTATTCAGGAAGAAAAACCGTAATCTAGCTACACTGTTATCTATACATTGGTCTTAAAGACTGAGTAAAGTCCCTATATCTAACTATGTCTGCGATGAACTACTACAGAATTAGCTTCAATAGGTTTTTTTTGTTCATTTAAACCTTTCATTGACAGAAGAAATCTATTTCATAATGGCATTCTTCTCAAAGACACTAAGTAGTGGGTTTTAAATTTTCCTCTACTATAGCTATATTTGAAAAGGAATTCAAATTAGTGAGATACTACTTAAAGCTCTCATTCCTCAGTTTCAAATCAGCTTTATTAAGCTCCCCTGTACTGTGGCTCTAGTTGCTATAGTACAAATACATTGCAGTCAGCAGATCATTTACAAGGGAGACAACTTCAAGAAAAGAATACTTTTTTCTCAAATAGTAAATACTCATCTACACTGTTTTTAAGAAAAAACCCAAACACTTGTGTTACAAAAGCACTTAAGTGACTCTTTTCCTTTTCTATAAAACTGGGAGGGGGAAGGAAAAGAAAGGGTAATTCAGTGTACTGACTCCTTGTTGCTGATTTGCTTGAAGAATCTCAGACACAGAAACTGCTAGACAGAGAGCCTGGCTCAAGTCTGTGTCATCATCTTTGAGGCCCAGCAAGCTGCTGCCAAAGAGACTGTGGTTATCCTAACAAGGCAAAAAGAAAAAAACAAAACAAAACGTTACCTGTTTCAGCGAAGGCTGAAAATAAAAGTATATCCACCACGTCACAAACAATCCTGATGCAAGCGTATCCAGTCCACAAAGTTATCAGATTTCTGATCAACTGAAACTCTTTCTGAAAATCATGGCAAGGCCTGAACTTCCTTACGAACACTCTTGTTCACCATTCTGAACATGCCAACATGATAAAACACCTCTGTTTTTTGTTTATTTGGTTCCCGCCCTCTTCCCCTTCCCAAATGTCACATACCTGCTTACATACATCAGAGAAATTACATACAAGCCAAAGGCAGTGACTACCAATTACTTTTATTTCATGAATTCAGTGAAGTCAGATATTTTGAGTAAGGAAGTATAGCATCAACAGCGCAGGTGATGACAGCTTTATCTCTTAGTAAGTGACTTTTTCTTGTTCGCTGTTGCAAGAACAGCCAGGTCTGCTGTGCCGTCTACTACAATGCAATTGTGACAGTATGGCATTTTTGCTTCATCAGATCTTACAGGAACCTGGTTTGCACTCTAAGGCCATCAGTCGTGAAGCGGGAACATTGCAAGGAAGCTTCTCTCTAACATGTTTCACTTAACCATCTTTCAAAGATCACAACAGTAAATACCACCAGAGTAACAACATGAAAAAAATAATGAAATATTCAAAGTTACTGTCAGCAGGAGCTTAAAGAATCACGAAAAATAAGAGATTTTCAAAATCACTTGTTGTTACCTTCCTGAAAGAAGCTGGAGTTTTGCTACAGTAATACTGTGCCAAAGAGAAGAGATCTTCTATATCTTCTAAGTTGAGATTGGCTGGTGAAGTTTCTAAGAATTCTGAGATATACAAACAACAGAAGTGCACTATTATTTCAGACGTAAAAAAGAAGCAGCATACAGCTTGCATCATAAAATAACTTATTTTTAATGAGGCATAACACAACTGAGTTTATTGATTACATGCGAATGTTGATTCACTCTCTCCAGGCAGAAAGAGGAGATACAGGAAATACTCCTTTATGCATATGAAACGAAGGCTATGTGCTAGAAGTTCAAACCTGAGGCAAAATTTATTTTTTATGACACTCTTATTTCTGCATACTTCCAGCTTTCAGCTGTAAAACAAAGTCAGCTGCCTTTTCTAAACGGGTTGACCAAGAGAACCATCAAAATCAGAGTACTTAATCAATAGTAGTGTTATATGTCTAGGATTGTACGAGAGTATAGTTCTGCAGTATATGGCACAGATGCAGCATTCCAAGTGCCCTCTTTTTTAACTACTATAAGATTACTAATTATACTCTATTATGCTATATATAAAAAAATAAAGGCAAGTGAAACTGGCTCATAAGAAATTTTAGTGTAATTTCTATAAAAAGAGAGGAGTGTACGACAAGAACAATGAATTAAGCTCAAATCAAGTGCATTCAAAGGTAATAATCTGAAAAATACAACAGGTGCATTAAATTTAAAGAAGAATTTGGAAGCTGCTGCTTTGTGCTAGAAACATGGTGATTATTTCAAGTACTCCAAACTGAAGTATAAAATTAGGTGTCAGAATGGTAAAATAGGAAACACAAGAAAAGAATGTTAAGGACAAGGCAAATGTGATGCAACAATAGAACAGTAAGAAGAGAATTAGTAGGTGAGGGGATTAATGCGAAAAATCACAGGGAAATAATTTAAGTATTCAGTAACGTAGTAATGAAAAATGATAATCAATGGAGATCATACTGTATGGTAAATATTTTATCAGCAGCTATATAAGAGAAGTACTTACTTATTATTTCTTCTTTATCTGACTCTTGTGCTAAGATAACGTCTCTGAAAACAGTAAAGTCACAGGTATATATTGTCAGTAAAATCAAGATGAAGCAAAAGTGGATTAAAGCTGTGACAGAAAAGAATGCCCCAAAAAATTAACTATACACTTACTTTGCATTGACAAGGATGATTAACATTAAGAAATAAATAAAGAATGGATCTGCTTGTTGTAGATATCCATCCCATATTGCCTGAGTGACTTCAGCTGAACAGTAATATGAGAAGAGGCTTCCAAGCTAAAAATTTGGAAAAGAGCAATAAACAGGAATAATCTTATCGGGATAACATTTTTAACAGATACAAGATATCTAAAAGAAAATAAACCAAACAAAGTTATGTCAAAACATAAATTTGCACCATGTATGGTTCTACCCTCAAAAACAATTTTTCTGGAAACAGTACCGTAATGCTACAGATTATTTATGTATAAACATGCCTAGTGGGAAGGCAAACTCCACTGTACATTGTCAGCCTTGCAAATTCCACCAGATAAAACATATTCAGGCTGGAATACTGTTTAACACACAGCTACTGCTGTGAATATATTAAAAAAAGAATATATTTACTCAACTACCTTAGCAAACAGGACTTTGAAAGGATTCTATAAAAATTCTTTTTATCTTTCACAGTAGAACGAAGCTAATTGAACACGGTTGCACATTAGTTTGATGACACTTACTTAACATTACATTATGACGTAATATGCTTTATGGCTGAGTAATTACACATTTGCAAGCAACAGAAAGATTTCATTACTATTTAACAAATTGTCTGCCTGTTCCCACGTTCCCATTTAAAAATACATCTTCTCTGACAGGCAAAGTTCAAAGCGGATAACAGAAAAGGCAGGAGCTTCTTTTCATACATGCCAGATAATATTTACAATCACATCTAACTTGAATGCATACCAGCTAGCTTCACTGGGGTCTTACTGACTTGCTGATGCATACAAGTTCTCTGTCAACAGAGTTACAGCTTTCAAAACCTCAGCATCTGTTTTTAAACACTATCGTGGAATATCCCAACGCTTCCTAGTACACCTTTGTAACAAAAGGTAGGAAGATCTATCCAATTCTGAGTCAAACACAACTGAAAATGTCACTGAACTGCGAGGCAATCACAGATGTCCAAATGTTGCTTATGTATTCCTACGCATCAGAAATACCTCTACACGGACTAAGTTTTTTGACAGATGAAAACAAGGAATTGTAATATAATCTCATAATCTAAAATGAGGCTTAAGATTTTTTTCTACAACTGTACACCAGAAAGCATTACACTGAGGACTGGCAGCTACAGTAGCTCATTTCCCCACCTCCTTTCAAAGTGAACATTTTTTCCTAATGAATCACTAAACTTTTAATAAAAAACTTTAAAGAAGTTCATTTTTACTAAGGAATATACATACATTTATAAGTGTGTGTGTGTTTGTGTATATATGTATAAGGAATATACATATATATATATATATGCTGTGTGTATGTATATATACATACACATATATATAAATAAGGGAGATTCAGTAGTACAAAAGAAACCCCTGACTCCTCTTTTGAAGGCTGATGACTGGCAAACAGTAGATTTTAAGAATACGGAAATTCTTCCTGGACACATTTTGATACTAAAATTGGTAGCAACCCCCCCAAAAAAATTTTAAAATACCAATCAAATACAGACTTTGCACTTTTAATAATTCATTTCAGTCTTACTTCTTTAACTGAAAGTACATGGAGTTACAAAAAAAATTTACAAAGCCAATGGGTATGAAAGAAGAGCCTAGAAAAGTTCATGCATCTGCTTTATTAATTGACAGGCTTTGCCTCTACCAGCACTATATCATGATTTCTTATTGCATATAGTAGGTAGCATTGAAACATGAGAATTCTTCTGCTTTATGCTGTAGTCTAACCACACAAACTTTGCAAAAAAATTTACTGAGGTTAAGTGTCTTTATAACTATTCCCAACTGAAGGCAGTTTTGAAGTTAAGGTGAGGAAGAAATGACCAGACAGCCGCCCACTACAAAAACTAACATCACAGCTTCTTATTTTCTAAGTCATTTGCTCTCATTCTTACTCATTCCAAGTAGTTCCTAACATCAGTGGCTCAAATAACATCCAGTACAATAAAAATGCGACATTAACAAGATCTCCTACCTTATTTTAAACAACTGAACACAAAGAGCCCATGCTATATTAAAACATGCAATTTATTTCAATATATGCAGTTCTAATCTCCTGTACTACTGTTCTATAAACTGGCAACATGTACTTAAATATTAACAGAAATTTATTTTTCATTATGTTTCCCTACTTTCACTTTATTACCCAGTTGAGTGCATATGAGTCTGGAGTCATCTTCTTAGTATCAAGAAAGGAGCAGAGTTCAGGCTCATGGTACTGCAGAAGTAGTCTGAAGAGATGAAATGGTCTTCCCTTCATAAAACAATCCCTAAAAAGTAGCAGCAAAAATAATTGTGAACTCCCCTGTAATGTTCCAGTTGTCAGAGTAGCAATTACTTATTAGTTGTGATTATGTGACTTCTTATATTGTTCTTTTAATTTACAGGGACTGATCACTAAGTCAACTTGCCTCAAGAACTAAAAAACCCAAACAACAAAAACCCCACAAACACTGAAAATCCCACTATACTAATAAGGTAGGAAAAAGAATTAAATACTGTCAATACTTCAGGAAGTATATAGCTCACAGAATTATTTTAAAAAGATTTAAATATCAAAACAAGGCTAGCATAGTATTGATATTTTCAACGAATACTTCAATTTTTAAAAAAAATGTAAATCACACAGCAGCAAAAGGAAAATTAAAAGATGCTTATTTCATACATGAATAACAATGAAATGCCAACTATGCAGGAAATAAAGAAGCATTTGAAATTAATAAATAGTTGTTAAAGATATTTGGAACAAATCTCAAGTGTTTAAAAACCTAAGTAAACTTATGTGAAACTTGACACACAAATCTTCAAACACAATTATCAGCCTAAAATAAGGGTAGAGGTAACATTGATGTAATGTAAGGAGATGTAATGCACTTCCCTCACATAGTCCCTGGCATGAGGCACACTTCCATTATCCACTTGCAGCTTTTTAAATAAGTTTATTACCTTACAAGCTCTCACAAAAACCATTGCAGAATCAGTTGCATATCTGAGGTGGCATTTTCTTCTGCTTCTGGCCTCAACAAAGAATACTAATAACCTAGGACTTTCATGTCAATTTTACATTAACTTTTGTACAGTTCAGAAACTTCACCATTCTAGAGGAAAGGCAGGAAATCAGAAACAGATACAAGCTGAGTCAAGTGACAGGACCGATAAATGCTTCCTGCCACAACACCAAACGTGTACTTTTCTTATTATAGGCACATTTCCAGTAGCTGGGACAGAATCTAAGATCTTTAATTAGAGGCTACACATATATTATTTCACAAGGACTTAACGAGAAGACCCTGCAGCCTTGCTGGAGTTTCATGATATTACTCCCAACATCAATAAAAAGTTATTTTAGTGAGAGCACCTATGTGACAGCATGAAGAGCTCCCATTTAATATTTTTTATTAAAAAGAATTATAATTTAAAAATTTAACAACTTTGAAAAAAACCCCACATTTCAGTCCCAACTCAGTAGAATACAGGGAAAGTATCAACTACTTCTAAGAGATTTTGAGACTTAGTGATTATGAAGTAGTTTGAAGTGGCAGGGGGAGAAAGTTTTTTATAACTGAAGGTCTTGGTAGTTTTTAGATACCGGAAGTGCTGGGAAAGGAAATTGCTTTCACATAACACATGTGAATTAGCTAGTTCCTAAACAAATGTCTTTGGTACTGAGTGAAATGACAGTTACTCTTCAAAAGGCACATTGAGTCTACATCAGTTGCATGCTAACTCTTTACCCCTTAAATCAACTTGGTCATCTCCCGGACTTCAACAGGTATTGAAAGACATTCCAATTTGCTATCACATGAAGGAATCTGACAACTTTGCTGCACTGTTTCTAGCTGACACTAATATGCATATCCTTTCAGAAAATATTTTTAGTGCCAATAAAAATAGTACACAGGCAGAAGAAAAGGTTTTTACCTTGGAATGAATTTATTCATGATAGCATAAAAGCAGTTGTACAAATCACTGCGTGGCAATCGAAGGTGAACCAGAGGTCTGAGTAGATGTATCCAGCCGAGGCAAGAACTGTATTTAACATTGCGTGATTTACAATAAAAAGTAATAACAGACTCAATATCCAAAAACAATACTGACTTCTCCTCTTCTGGTACTGACAACTGGTCTGAAATAGGCATAGCACAGAGATTATCTCATAGCACAATTGCACCAACAGGTACTGCTGGGGGAGGGGGGGAAAACAGCAAAACCAGACAAACAAAATATAGCAGCTTGGATTAAACGCTTACAGAAAAGCACCAAAATACAAGTGGTTTCACAACCTCAGTAAGATAAGGCATTTAAGTATCATCTATATATCACAAGAACAGGATGAAAGAAGTTTGAGGTTTCTAGGATCTACATGAAACAAAGTGGTAGATTCTCTTAATGGACAGAACGCCTCTCTTCTATTCCTATTTGATGTCCTCTACACAAAATTACGCTCAAGTCTACAAGAAATTCATCTGAATTTCAACACACATCAACCCACAATGCATACCTGCAATTCCTCAATAGCCCACTAACATGCAAATCGACAGGGAGGGTGGAATAAAATGAACTCTAAGGTCCCTTCCAGACTAGGCCATTCTATGATTCTATGATCTATGAAGATCAGTAGTTTGAAATCACCTAGGCTTACTTATGTCTGGCTTTTAAATTTGATTTGGTACTGTTGCGAATCAGAAGATACATTAACAATGAACATATAATCTTTCAAATTCTTACAAATGTTGTAAGGTACTAAAAAGGGAAGATGTCCTCTATCAATGACAGACTAATTCTGAAACAATAGCTTACATGGTTGCATTTGGACAACAATCAGCACCAATAAAATGGTAAAAAACCCCAGGTTTGTAATTACGGTAGCAAGCTAAACACTTAAATACTGTCATTATTGAGTAGGATACATACGCAAACCATTGATTTTTATTAGTTCCTAAGTATCTTTCTGCAAAGACTCTTACTTAAAAGGCTGACAACACTTCAGAAAAAGTACCAGTATGCACCTCACTTAAGGCAATGAAGCCAAGATACCAAAATACATTAGTACCATACCTCAGATTGTGCCTTCCTCCACGTGATGAACTACTTAGCTTACTTACAGTTAAATACACTGATATTTATTATATAGATTGTAGTGAAAACAGATTTTGTGTAAGTTCATACAATTATCACTTTAATATTAAAACACCTTGAGATTTTTAAATGAAAAATCTAATATTAAATACACTTATAAATTATACACTTCATAAACAAAATTGTTTTATTCCCCTCAGATTCTGTCTATTTTACTGTAGTTAAACTGACTTACAGTAAAATAAGGAATAACTATGTTACATCTCTGACTGGAGGAAGAGATGCCACACAGACTATATCAAAGCAGCAGCATTACATTTCTAGTGAATATTTTTCCTCCTCAATTACGTGGATCTCATTAGTATCAATAAACTTTTTTATTACAGAAGTCTAGTACTTTCCCATCAAAGCCACTCCATATTTGGCATTTCCTTTCCTCTATCTCTCAGGAAAATAAAATGGTACATGAAACTCAATGCCACCTGAAGACTTAATTTAAATTTGGAGACTACTTGCTTTGCTAAAACATTGAAATAGAGATTTCAGTATTGGTTTGGTTTAAATCTCTCTCTCTAACCTTCATTCTAAACTACCTCTGCATTTATTAATTGAATGAATTGAATATTGTTACATATTAGAAAATAACTTGACAATAAAGGCAAAAGGAGAACTAACAGACATTAACATGCTTAATTTTGTATGTTACCAATACTAACTGGGACATTTTGCACCTTCCTGAAATCACATTTTGATTGAATAACACAGAGGAAATCTCATCACTCTTTACAAGGTAGAGAGAGAAAGAAAATAAGCCCCACTAGATTCTAGGGCTAGAAAATGTAGAACTGCATTTTAAAAGTGGCAGATATGCATGCCTGTAATAACTCCATTCTTTGCCTTAACATTCAATTTTACAAGAATAAATAAAAGAATAACATGTAATAAAATAGAAGATTCTCTTATTGATGCTGGAAGAAGTATCCTAATTTATGAGTCAGCATTGACTCCACCATTTGATCACTCATACCAGTGCTGTTGCAAGGTGTCAGGGATTTGGCAACTTCTGCAACAAGCTGCTAACCAGATCCTGTGGCAGCTTCTTACAGACACACAGAAAAATCTTTCATTTTTGCTAAAAGGGTTATCAAAAAACATCTTCCTTAAAAGTAGTCCTTGAAGGTCAAAACGTTTAACGTATTTCTTCCCTTAAAGTTTATATGCATTTTCCTGTTACAATAGTTTTTCAAATTAAGAATTAATCACTGGACAATTAAAAACTTGAACCCATCCTAGAGTCCAAGTACTGATAAGATACTACCGTTTTCTTACGATTTACCTATTTTATTTTGCTCTCTCATGTTCCGTCTCAAAGCTTCTTCCAAAATGTAAACATCATTCAGGTTATTTAATTCAAATAACAAAGACCTAAGACAACTGAGAATACCGAGATTTTGACAGAGGTGATCTAAATGAACTGAACTCACCAATTAGCTCTTGGCAATCTTTATGAATTATACTCTGTTCAGGTAGGTCTAAAGAGCCATCCCAGGATGCTAGGCTGTCCCCCTTTCCTACAACATTAAGTGCAATCTGGAAACAAAAATAGAACACATTTTAGCGTCCTTTTGCAGTTACCTCATTACTGAACTCATTAACTTCATTCAATAAAGAGGAATATTTTTAAATTGAAACAACATTCAATGCATATTAAAATTCTAGTACATCTCTCTTGTAGCGATGCCTGCTAATTAGGTCATTTACCTCAAATCAAAACCAACTTCCAATACTTTCTGATTTAAGCTCATATTTACCTTCCAGACTTTTGCTCTCAGATCAGCAGGCAACTGCCTTCCTTGAATGATGTTTCTCACAGTTTCAAGATCACAGCCTCCCTCTTCTAGAGCGTCTGCAAGATCTCAAAAAAAAAATGACATGTGAAGTGATTACTAAAAATTAATTATACTTTATTTTTCAATGCTTATCTAATAAATAGATGTAGAATGGCAGATACCATCAGGCAAAACACACACAGGTATACTATAAGACAATTTGGCAATTACTAAAAATAAGTGTTTGCAAAATGTTACTTATTCTTTTACTTTTAAAGTTGCTTGTTCAACTTATAATTCCACTCAATATACATATTAAAAAATAAGGTCAGGGCGGTTTTTTTGTTTGGCAATGTGGCAAAATGAATCACAAAAATGCAAATTTAGTTGTAGTTTACAACTGAAAAGATTCAGAGCAATGCATTCAAAACAAACATTACAGCTAAATTAGGTGGCGGAGTTCTTTTAAGTAAAATATTAGATGACCTAGAAAATGGAAAACTTATTTTCAAAGTTTAAAAAAGTCATCTTTTAACCTTATCTTTCCCCAAAATGGGAAAAAAACCTTTTAGTCAAACATAGATTTACTTAACTATAAAGTTCTAGTACTGAGGGTGGACAAGTGCACAAGACTGAATTAAAACATATAAAAATGTTAATAGTAGTACAGAAAGCAGCAAAACACACAAATTCATGAGACAGTCAAATGGTAATGACGTTTAAGTTGCCACAGTAAGTCAATAAAACTTCATAAGCATTACAGATAAGGTATGCATTCAGAAATGATTACTTTACAATCCCTCTGAAAGCTTCTGCAGACTGATTCAACAGTTCCATGCTGTCAATAATGAGTACACCACATCAGATGATTTCAGGAATTTCACTATCACGTAGCAGAGCAGTGGCAAAACACCAGATTCACTGGAAAAATAGCAATGTCAGTGATACATAGGTGCCATAGGCAAAACCCCTTATTGTGTCCTCTTTAACTGCTCTCTGCCTGGTCTGACACGTGCCTTAAGAAAGGCTTTGCTTCATCCGCCTGAGGAGTTAAACACACACATTCAGGAGGTTTACAGCCAGAGCAAAACACAGAACATGACTATTAACCAAGACAGACATTCAAGTATGAAGATGCATTCCTTGCGAATAACACATCTATTTATATACATGGAGTAACAGATGTTAAAGTGTTATCAGTATAACTCAATTACTACACGTTACATACCATGCGGCCAATTCCAAATACCCACAAAAAAGAATGTCAGCTGTTGAGCTCTTGTCTACTCCTTTAATTTGCATATATCCACAACTAACCTCTTGATATGAAGGTTCATAAGTTTGGTCTCCCGAAATCTTAAAGCACACATTTCTAATTTTCTAAATATCAGCCCTTTTGATAATCAGATTAAAATCTCAATCTTGTGAGAATGTACGCATATACTTTAAAATTAGAATCAACCTAACCTTATGTAATACTTGTTGAAGTATTTACAAGTTGGGAGAGTAAGCATTTTCCTTGTGTTGTACCAGCCGGTTTCTTCGGCAGTACTTTTTGGCAGAACATTAAATCATATTCCAAATATATGGTGGGGCAAAATTATCAGTTTGCTTTCTTCAAATAGTTTAGCGAATTTGGATGAAAGAGAGCACAATTTACAAAGAAACCAAATTACCTTATTTTCTTACACGTTTTTAATATTTAAAAAAAAAAATAATTCCAAAGTCCACTTACAAAACTACAAGCTACAGAGGTTGACACCTACACTTGCACTTCAATCACCTATCCTGTTGTCCAATTATGTACATAGTGATCAATGTCAGAAAAGCTGAAACACCCAAACAGTTCACTCTGAACAAAACCCAATTATTTTCAGGGCATTTACATGAAGAGACCTAGCACTCGGCAACACTGCATGAACTCTGGGATGATCTAACTTCAACAGAAGCAAACATCAAACAACATCTGAAGAGAGCTAAATGCTCTTAAGATATATTGGAGGTTTCTGCGCACACTACGTGTGACAAACGGACTAGAGAGCAACAGCTGGGCCTTGAACTATAGCACACAACATATGATTCATCACTACAAAGTATTAAACAAGTATGAGGAAATGAATGCAACAGCTGCACACCTTATATTCCAGGTGAAAAGGACTTAAACTTTAACATTTAAACTTGGTTTCTTTGTCCTCCAAAGCAAATTATTGGGGGAGAGGCAGGAGAGGGAAGTAACATGCGCGAAACAACACTTCAAACACATCTACACAAATTACAAAAACCACACCCAGACCTATGAGAACTAATTCTACTAGTACCTAATATTCATGGCTTAAAAAGCTGTGCACAGGTTAACATCAAGATAAACTTTAAGATGTTCTCTGCAAATGTGTCTTCCCTTTGTCTGTTTGATATTACTCTGCATAGTCCTCATTAAGAACTGTCATCCCCATTTTGTACACTGTAGAGATGACAGGCAGGTGAAGTATCAGCTTTACTACTTCACCTTAAAAAGGAGGTAACTGATATAGCCATCTCCCACAGGAAGACATGTAATGCATTACCAACATTGAGTTAAATGAAATAACAGTGGAGCAAAAAAAAAGCATTGTTCTATTATGATCCAACAAGCTACTGTTTTCCTCCACCAACTCCCAAGACTGCTCACAGGCTAGAAGCAAGGATTTTTCACAGATTAAGAAAAATTCTTTTCTAATAAGTATTCTGTTCAGGCTAGCTTACAAAGTACAAAAGTGATTTTCATACTTTAACACATGTCCACCATCTGTATTTTACTATATTTCAGTTAGTGTTGCACTATACTCCAGTAAACTGTTAGAAATCTAGATCCTTTTCCTTCATGAGTAAAGATCAAGTAGGAAGTCTTCTGTTCATATGGACAATTATTTCACTTTGGAAAGAATGCAGCACTTCCTTTATTGGCAAGTTTACCCAACCCTGAACATCCTTACAGAATCACAGAATGTTCGGGGTTGGAAGCCTGAACATCCTTATAGAATCACAGAATGTTCGGGGTTGGAA
>NW_009719684.1:0-4848 GCF_000703405.1 Apaloderma vittatum
AACATCACTTTTTGCTGGCCGGGCTAAAAAAAAAAAATCACCTTTTTTTTCTTAATTTCTGAGCCCTCTCCCCATGGATGATGTAATAAGGGCTCGGGTTCTATGCGGTGTCCTGCTCTTGGGGAGTTAGATAAGACTGAAGATCCCAGAGCAGAGGGAGCATCCGCCATCTGTTTGAATAGATGGGTCTTAATAAATCTGTCAAAATCAACAAATGTACGAGACAGAGGAATTTGGCCCCAGACATGTCCTGATGCCGCTGTTGGCAACCAAAGGACTCCCAAAGAGAGTCCTGCCTGTCGCCCAGATGCCTACTAATAGCTTTAATGCATTCAGCCCAGACTCAGTTTATTTCAGATATAATTCCAATCACCAGGTTTAATACATGATTTGCAGTGATTGCCTCCTGATTTACCCACTCGAACAGCAAAAGGAATGCATTAAGGAAGGCAGAGCTGCCAGGCTTTGCTGGTGTCCTGAGCGTGAGCTGTTTCTCCAGTTACTCACCAGCAGCTCAGACCTTTTCCACCCACCAAGTTTTACTGTTTTCCATGTGGCAGCTGCATCCCCCTTAGCACACGCCGCGCTGTGTCGCGCTCATTCACCGGGCGCCTCGCAAGCTTGTCTCGGCTCTCGGTGGCTTTCGGAGCCTGGTGAAAGTCGTTGGGATACAGACAGGCTCTGTTGGGAAATGCTAGCGGGACGAGATCAGCCGTGGGACTGGCTCGCTGAGGTCTGGCCGGGCTGTGGCTGCCTGTGACTCCACCAGAGGAGAGGTTCATGATCCCGTATCACTCGATGTGCTTGCTGGACTACAGGAGGATCTCCTCACTGCCTGGGAAATCGAGTTCCCCCATTGTTCAGCTGTAAAACAGCTGCACAAGGCCGTGATTGGCAAAGGACTGGATCACCCAGGTTGATTGCATCACGTAGGCAGCTGCCACCGAAATGACACACTTGATTGAAGGCCAAAAGAACCATATACGTAACTGCCTGTGATTAAGCTCCATATGATGCTTCAGAGCAAGTAAAAACCCCTCCTTCATCTCATCTTGTTGGTAACGAGACAACCATTGCAGGGATATCATTTAGGTCATGTTGTGGCTTTTGGGGGATTTTTTTGTTTGGTTTTGGGCTTGTATTTTTTTGCTTCTGGCTGTAAACTTCCATGACCTGCACCAATCTGCCGTCGCACCCTCGCGCGATGCCCCGTGAGAGCCTGGTGCTGTAGGTGTGCTCGTAGCTGGGAATACAAATTTTACCAGGTAAGGGCTCCCAATGCCGTTTTTTAACAAGAAATATTCCGGTGGCTTCTTTTGGGGAGGGAGAGGGTGTTTGCACGCATCCTTTCCCAACTGGCATGCGTGCGTGGCGGTGCGACTGTTTATTTCTGGGGAGGGTTTGAGAGGAGAAGCTTCATCTTTGCAGCTTTTGGAGTCTTTGTGGGTGCTTAAGTGTTTCCTCAGAGCATGCACTGTACCTGTAGATAAATTCTGTCTGCACTGCACCTGTAGATAAATCCTCTGCCCTGGCTCCAGTGAGGCAGTTTGTGTATCTCTGGGCAGAATCCGGATGGGACAGGGAGAGCAGTGGAGCCGGGCCAAACCCTGCACCTGGTGAAACTTCCAAGTAGCGTAAGGACCGTGGGGGTGAGGAGGGCTCCATGCTGGAAGACCTGGCTTCTTCTCCTGTACTCTTTCCTAGTGCGTAGACCTAATCTGGTTCTCACAAAACCTTCCTTTAAGTTTTCAGTGGGGCAGGATCCGCCCGGGGGCCCGATCCTGCAAACTGATGCATTTCATCAGTGAGCAAAGAACACTTTGCAAGCATCTCCTTGCTATTGAATCCCAGAGCAAAGCTTGTCTTGCAAAAAGCTAAAAAAAAATAACACCACCACCAAAAAATCCTCCTTAATGAGAAATAGTTTGCACAAATGCTAATTTAAACAAAATCTCCTTCCTTTCCTGTCTCGGCTGCATGGGGAGATGAGATTGTGCCTCTTCTCTCCGTACTCACACTCTCTCTGACTTCGTTATCAGGCGCTTTTAGTCCAATCGTAAGGTGCAGGGGGATTATGCTGATGCAGCTTATTGCTACCGTATCATGGTATGCGGGTCTATATAAATATAGACAGGTATATAAACAATAGTTTTTGGCCACTTGTCCAAGCTTTCCTACAACAGACTAAACCCCAGCCCGGTCTTGGTACATTTAAATGGCTGGTCCCATGCATCTCACACAGCTTCCAGAAAACCTTCCCCTGTAAGTTACAATGCAATGCAAGTCTTCTCATTTTGTTTTGCTTTAAATGACCAAATTTATAAGCAAAATCATTGCTTGACCAGTAGCGAGATGATAGTACTATGCATGTTTTATCTTCTGGTGTTATCATAAACTGAACAAAATACCCATTGAGAAACTACTTGTATTAGAAATACCAGCAAACATCATTTTAGTCGATTTAAGCACATATAACTTTATTGATTCAGCATGAAAAATGGCAGGCAATCTATGAGGAGATGTAAAATGAAGCAGGCAGAGCCTTTTCAGGATATACTGGGAATGTTGAATGGGTCTGAGAGCATTGGTTTTAGCCAGGTGCCTTGCTAAGGTAAACCGAAATGATTTTTTATGAGTCCCGTAAACAATAGCAAGTCAGTTTTATGCAGTTTTATACAGTCCACAGCTAAAGATATATTAGCTCAGCTGTTAACTAGGAGGACTGACATGCATGCAGAAGCTTTGTAGGACTGGGTAGTCTTTAATTGTATTTTTAACCTATGAATGTGGTTAGTGTTAGAAGTGTAAGCAAGAAACTAAATACTGCATATTATGCAATAGTACTTGGGCTATCACGAAAAGAGAGCAATAGAAACGAGCTCTTTTATAGGTCTGCTTTTGATTTAATTCAGACTACTTTGATAAAAGCACTAAAATGTGAAAATGTTTCTCAGATAAAGTCATTAAGCAGTTGTAATTAAAGCCACAGCGAGGATTTAGTCAGTTGTACCTGAAGTCCATGGGCAGGGCATGGAAAATGTATAGAAATTCAGTGGGTGGTTCTAAAACTGCCCTCTCATTCCCTGAACTTAATATCTGCTTGTGGAGGCTTACTGGGCATAATTGTATATACATTTTTACAGCGTGATGAAAGAAAACCTTAAACATCTGCACTGCATGCTGTCACTAAGTCTGCTCGTAGCTGAAGCTTTCAGGCAGCATCTGCCTCCCTTCTTCACACGGCAGCGAGCCGTGTAACACGAGCGAGGTGTCGGACCCACGCCGTTCGCTGCCTGAAGCCGTACCCCGCTGTGCTGGCCTCTCGGCAGCTCCAGTGGGTGCCTCCTGGGGTGGAGGCGTTGCAAAGCGGGGTGCTGAGGCACAGCAGCCGCCCTGTTTGCCTCTGAAAACAGAGTGAAATGATGCCCAGAGCTTGGTGAAGGTGCTGGTTTGGGGCCCTTAGAGCCATCCCTTTTCCTTACCCTTGTGTGCTCCCCTCAGCATCTCGTGTGTTTGTTGGAGTTCTGCCCTGTGGTATCTGCAGAAGGGTTTTGGATACTCATTAATGCAGCAAGGGTCAAAGTCTGGCTGCTTTGCCTTTGAAATAGGGCATCAGCAGATACTGGGTTTGCCTGCGGTCACTTAGTGTCCTGGAGGATGCTTGCGTGGGGTGACACTGGTGACAGCACGGTGGGTACGCGTGTGCGGAGGGACCTTTTTATCCTTGATGCTGGCATGTTAAACAATAACGTAAGCAAGCCCGAGAAGCTGGACGCTTGTCCAGTCAGGGGAACAGCCGCCACTGATATCCTGCGCAACTTCCACTTTGGCTTAATTCCTTCCTAACCTAAATTCTCTTTGTGTTTGTACTTGCTTCCTGCCGGGGCCCTGATTCTGCAAAGAGGTCAGTAGGGCAGAACCTCACAGAAGTTAACGAACTGCAGCGAGCTTGTGCCTGTGCCTGGGTTGATCCACTTTGATGAGGTTTTCTTCACTCCCCTCTGTCTGCAGGACCCTAGCTGCTTGCATAGAAACGGCCATTGCTTTGAAGGGTTACTCAGTGTTGCAAAGCCTTGGGCAAACAGCTAAGTCAGTAGCCCCTTGGCTTGGATGAGCACTGCTGGTGTTTGCCCAGTGAAGGTAACTAGAGCTTTGCCATTGCCTCCTCCATGGGAAGGTTGTCCCATGGGCAGATGTTTGAAGACCCAGACATCTTTGTGCTGCTCATTGATAGGCTTCTCAAAGGCTCTGAAGACATAACTAAAGGCTACAAAGGATGCCATGGTAATGTGTTCTTGGAGTTGTATTTATGTAGTCATCCTTTATCTTAGATACCCTGCTCTGACCCCTTTTAAAAACTGCAGTTTGAGAAAAATGCCCTCTCTACACTATTTTTTTTCGACGTTTTGTTGACCTCCGCCAGGGCAGTGCTTTCCCCATGGAGAGCTCAACTACTATGCAAATGAGATTCCAAATAGTTGATCGTCCCTGCCAGGTATTAAGGTTGGGAGCAGCCAGCCCAAGAGCAAATCCGAGGAAAAACAAGAAAACAAAGTCTCCATAACTGTTTTCAATTATTCAGTCTAGCTGGTTCTCCTTATGTTTCAAGAAACACGCAAGTCTCTCTGGGTCTAGCTTGTTTACAGAGTACTCGTGGGTTTAAAATACAGCCAGCATCAGATTTCTGTTACACATTTCTTTCAAGTAAATACTGAAATAAAAATAAGGATGCTGTAATTCGTGCCACCCCAAGAACTAAATACTGCGCTCCAACAAGAAATGATCATTTTGGTTTCTTGGAACATCTTTACTATAATCTTCCAAGACAAGTAGCTCTCAAAGAAGGAA
>NW_009719684.1:4879-13444 GCF_000703405.1 Apaloderma vittatum
TCAAGGCAGCTCAGCCCTCTTGGATAGGATCTAATTAAGCTCTTGGATGCTGAGGTGCTTCAGCCTGTGCTCAGGTCCTGCCAAGTCCGGAGAGTGCTTCAGCACGTTGCTACTTCAAAGCTCCAGGGCTTCCCCCTTGGAGAAGATCTCTTCCCGGTTAATAACCACCAGCCTGATCATTCTGGAAGCTTCTCATTAGGGCAAGTCTTCTTTTGGATCAGTTGACCCTCTCCCAGCAAGCAAACTGGGATCTTCTTTTTAAATCTGGGTTATAGTATGTGTGTGAAGACACTTTCTTGAGGAAACAAACAGCCCTGTGTGTTTGCAGCGGGGAAATATTCGCACTGTGTCTTGGTTTGAATCTTATGGTACGATCTGCCTCAATTTATGTGAAAACTATTCCAGTGTTATGGTTACCCTCGCCTCTTTAATTACCTTCTGGCTCATTTTTATATATTGATGGCTCCAGTCCTTATAGCTCCTAGGGAAAAATTCTGTAGGAACCATCAGCTCTTGCTTTTAAAAAAATAACCCTCACCAGATGTCCAAAAGCCTCCTTTAAAGAAGAGGCCTGGCATAAGTCATATTTATTGGGAGTAATTAATTGTCCTGTTAAAAACCCTAAATGTTTTGGCATTTCATTAATAATACGTAATCAACCAACAGGCTATTTGTAGTGTGTTACTTTGTTAAATCTGCTGTAAAAATTGTCATTATTGATATATTTCATGTATATAATTACTCATCTGTGACGCACTCAGTCTGTTATGAATAATCCATTGTATATTGTTTTCTTAAATAGGATGCTTGCTCAGTGTGCTGGGGGTGCCAGGAATTGCTGCTAATAGTGTCTTCATGTCTGATTTATGCCTGTGAAGTGAAGGCAACTGGACATGAATAAGTGAACGGAAGCACGCTCAGAAAACTGTCCTCAAGACACTCACAACAGGCAAACACTCAGCAGTTGTGAGTGGAGGAGAGAACGGTTAAACAGAGCAGGGAACCCTGTTAGAAATGCTTTTCGGGGGGCCAAAGATGCACAAGTGTCATTTCGTTGCTGTTTTGACATTCTCTTCATCTCAGCTAAAAGCTCTCCAATGCTTTTTTCGTACTGCCAACAAGGACCTCAGTTAGTCCTGTGTTACCTTCTTGTGTTCTCCCGCTCGGAAACAAATGAGCCAAGCATTCTGCCAAAATCTGGTATTTTATGTATTTAAGCAGAAAGAACTGTTGAGGGGCTTGCTGCAATAATCTCAGCAGATGCGGGTGATGGTCCAAAGCCTCTCTTGCCCCACCGACCTGCCATGTGTGCTCAACTGAACCAGCCGGGCTTTGTCCATGCCCCATCTCCTGAGAGCTGGGGAAGGCAAGTGCTGGTGGCCGGAGGGAACGGGAGGAGCCCCTGTGCACACTGGCTCAGCCCCTCAGGGTGTCTTCACAGGCTCCTGGATTTTAAGATTTTAAGGCCCAGGAGGAGTGTCAGAGCATTGAATCTGGAAAGCACTATATCACAAGCCATTAGATTTCACCCCATTAACTCCAGCACTGTGCTCGGTACCTTGCACTTGGCTAAAGCATGTCTTCCAGCGAGACATCTGGTCTTGTCTGAGAGACAGCAATGTGTCACTCATTCTGGTGGTTTGTTCCAACAGTTAATCACCTTCGCCATTAAAAACTCTTGCTTTATTTCCAATTTGCGTGTTTCTAGCCTTCAGTTTCCCACCACAGAGGTGCTTGGCTTTGAGATTTTAGAGCTTTGCAGTAGCCTGCATTGTTTTCCTCTCATAAACTCTTACCTTGTCCTCAAACAGTCTCGTCTCGGCAGCTGAACCCAGAGGAGGGTATGGGAGGATGGTGTATGTGCGCTGCAGCCTCCCCAGGGATAAAAGCTCCATTTCCAAGCTCCATTTCCATTTTAAGGTGAATTGTTTGAGGAGGGAAGAGAAGAAGGTTCAGAGATTTCTGTTGTGGCATTGGCTTTTCTTTTACTTTTACATATCAACTCAGAAGCTTTCAAGCACAACCGTGGTTTATATAAAGATGGAAATTTTTGATTAACCCTGACTAAACTCCCACCCTGAAGCCAGAGGCTGGAGGCACAAGTAGCAGAAAGTGGGAGAGGGCAGCAAAAAGCTTTGGGATTGCTGACTGCACAAGGTGAGGGTGAGTTTGGGGGCTCAGAGGAGCTTGGCTGAATGGATGAAATGCTGGTGAGTTGGTTGTGATGGTTCTTTAATTATTTAAGTTTAAGCCTGTTTGGGAATGGGAAGGGGTCTTTATCCCCGTAGTGTGTGATGTGCTTGCCCTGGAGATGCAGAGCTGTCAAGCCATTGCAGTCCTCTCTCGGCATTTTAAGCTGAGGATCAGCCTGGGCCATTGTTAAAAAATAACAAACAACTATGGTTTAAAACCGTCCCAGTGTGTTCTCACACGTACAGCTTTCAAAAAGAAATGTGTATATTTTATACTTGACCTGGCACCCACAGCTCTTCCTTCCTGCCATGCAGAATTCAAAGGCTGCCGTGAAGCATCAGTTGTTTAGCGATGTGATGCCTTTTAAAGTGACCTTCCTCTTCCTTTTAATTTCAAATTTTCTGGAGAAAGTGGGGGAGAAAAACCACCCAACAGACAGCCATCTGAAGCTCCTATCGCTTTGTAGTCCTCAAACCTGCAAGTTTGTCACTCGTGAAGTGCCTCTGTGGCACTACACCCATTAGGCTTGTCACTCAGACCTTGTTTTCTACATTTCAGAGGACTTTTTTCCCACTTACATCCTTGAAGGCTGAAAATGATCCGAGGTTTGTAAAGTCCTTTTTCCCATTGATCACCGTGGGGAACTTTCTTGTTAGTATCCCAACACGGTTTCTACCAAGGAAGGAGATCTCAATTTTCTTGGTCATTGTCTGAAATAGGGGAATATTTTCTTAGGCTTATGTCAATATAGTCACACATAGCACAAATGCCACACATGGTGTGATAAGGACGAGGGCACACATGGGTATGGAGGGTCAAAGCTGAAAATGGTCCCTGGGGGCTGATTTTAGCCTGTACCAGTACCATCATCAACAGACGCGGTGAATCTCACATGCGTGTGTGTGCGCTGCGAATTAAGGTCTCATTTCTGTGGTCCATACATCCTTGTTAAAAGATATGAAATTAGTCTGGATGGATTATTTGCTCATGATGTCACGTGTGTAAATGCTGGGTCTACTTTCTGATATGCAGTCCTGCTCCCAGAAAGTTGGAGCACTCCTGTTTTCCAGAAGTAAAAAAAAAAAAGAAAAAGGAAAAGCCTTTTAGAGGAGGCTTTAGGGCTCGCTTGCAGCCCAATGACTTTGCATTATGGTCTGAGGAAATTTGGCTTCCAAAACTGGTCCGATGTGTTTACTGCTCTGTGCAGACTGCAGCGGTGGACTGGGAGCAGGGAGGTTCCTGTCTCTCTCCTCCTGCCATAGATATGTTTATATATATCCCAAATGCACCTTTCCATTTGTTTTGGGGGCTTTGGCCTTCTTGGTATCAATAGTCAGAAAATCCAAACTTCCGCAAGGATTTTCTTCCCTGGGAGAATTTATCTTAGGGCTTTCTTTTAAGACTCTCTATGCACCAGACCTTATCTTTCTCGATTCCGAGGCGCCCTTCCAAGACCCACTATATTGATTTTGTAGCTGCAGAAAAAGCCATCTGCCTGAGCACACTTTCATTCCTGTGTCTCTTTATGCACCCGAGTTGAGACTGATTAAACAAGACTTCTGCATTTTATTGCAGCAGCTTAAAATTCTCACTCCTCATTACGGAGCTCTCGATGTGCTCCCCCTCTCTGCACCCTCAGGGCTCCTCCCAATACCAAAGTGAGACTCTTTGGGCTCTCCAGACTTTCCTTTGGTGGCTTGGGCTCACGTTGCATTTGAGGTGCCAAGTTTTTGCACAAAATACATTTTTTAAAAAAATAATCTTTAGAGCTATTTTTAGCAACAGAGAATACAGATGATAAAGGGCAAAGTGACTTAGTGCTCTTTCTAGCAGCAGGATTTTGCCAAAGCCACACTAAATGCTTGACTTGTCTTCCCTTAACTTTATTGGCCATGAACACAGACACGGGGATTTAGTCCAGCTCAGTCACTCCCATGCCAGGGAGCAGGGTCTAACCACAACCCTTAGCTCTTGCTGCCTCCTGCGGACTGAAAACTCATACATGGGCAGCAACAAAAGGAAAATACGCCAGAACAGCAGCGAAAGACTCTTTGGAAAGTCGGTTGTGTCCCCTGGCTGACGTGTCATGCCCAGAGCATGGAGGATCAAATACCCAGGAATTTCCCAGGTGACACTCAGGGGTCTGTTTGCTCTGCTCTTCCCTTTGGATTCAGCTGGTTATTACACAGCCTACCTGAAAAGATAATGGTAATCATTCTGCTCTGGGGAAAAGGAGATAATTTTGTCAGAAGTTGCTGCTCTTATTTGCCTTAGATGTTACTAAGTTCCTCTGCCTGGGGAGAAGTGTCTTTAACACTGTTGCTTGATTTGATGAATTTTTAAAGGATGTAGAGCAAGCTGGGGAACTTTACAACTGCTGCTCCAGTTTCCTTACCATTTGGTTGCTTCATGGATTCCCTGTGTATTTAGCCCGCTTTCCTAAGGAAATGAAGGTTATGCTGTTGTACTGCATGTGCATGCTTCTCCACCCGTGTACGTGTGCTTTCCCATGCTCTCAGCTTGAACCCGTGCTCAGCCTCAGCCAGATTTGTGGGAGAGGGGGGAGATCTCGACGTGGCCATCATTTCACATTTCCCCACCAGCATCATTTTCCGTTTGGTCTGTTTGATGCCTGTGGGGCTGAGGCTGTGGGGCTGGTCAGCACCCAGCATGGGCACCCGTTAGCCCGTGTCACCTAAGACCTGCTGAGCAGCAGCCAGGCTCCCCCAAACTGAAGCTGAATAGAGAAGGCAAATACATGATGCTGGCTGAGGGTAACACCCAGGTAGTGCAAATGGTGTTCCGTGTTCTGTGCCTAAATCTGTAAAACCAGGATCAGCTCCTGGGTGTCATTTTGTGCCGCACGTAGGAGAGAGGTTAGCAAGAAACCTTTTTCCAAATTGGTGACTACTGAGGGAGATCCAGGATCAATACAAATTGATCCTGATTCCATCTCGTTGACTGATACTTAAGCTAAACCTTCCAGTTTAATAGTCGTGTGGATTTTCGATTGGGTCTGAAAGCCTTTTTAAGAAACATATCACAAGAGCTGGGTGAAGAATGCAAACCAGAGCAAGCATAGATGTGTGAGCATCGTGTAACTGCTTTTTTTTTTTTTTCCTGGTGGCAAATTGCTTACGAACGTCTTCTGAATTTCACAAATGTGGCTGTGCTGAAAGGAGAGAGTGAGGCTGGCAGCACTGCTGCCGGGCGTTGCGGGGGATATAACCTGCTGGTGAGCTTGGCGCCGAGACTGAAACCTTGGCAAGGTACCATGGTAACATTTGCATACACATGTTTATGGGTTCTTTGAGGGCTTTTTGGTTAAATGTCAATGTTTTCATGGTATTATTCAAGGAGATTTCACTGCTCCGAGATCCCACTATGCTTTTGAAAACTGCTTTCAGTTTGCAAGTTGCTCAGTGTCGGTCTCGTCTGCTCGGAGATGGAGAGCAGAGCTCACTGCTTTGCTGCCGGCTTGGAGGCTCGTTCTACAGCTCCATAAAAATGGGGCAAGAGCCGGAGCCTCCTCCCTGTGCCCATTCAGGCAAGGAGGGTGCAGTTTTAATGCGTGGAAGGGATAGAAAGCTGTCAGCACCCTGCACTCCGGCACCAGCATCTGCTGCTGACTGAGCGCCCGGGAAGGGCATCGCTGTGGCTGGGATGGATCCCATCAGCACTGGTTCACTTCTGGTTTGAGTTTACCCCGGGTTTCAGCTGGCACTGGAAGGAGCAGCCATGGGCAAGCTTATGGTTAGCATGTTTCTGACATGAACGTTATGGCAAAATTCAAACTGGGCAGATCTGACTTTGTGAGGAGAGACCTCTTGTTCCCAGACAGGCTTCAGGCACCTACAGATTTCCATTAAGCTTTGTACATGTGTCAACACATGGTGCGTTGCAAATTGCTTTATGAACTTTCCCACAATCCTCACCTTGTAATGCCCCTTTCTTGCCATTTTCTGCCTCCATGTAGGCTTGGTTTTGACAGCAGGCTTCCGCCTGCAGGGTGCTGGGTGCTCCTGAAACGTGGCTGCGTGTGTTTGGACATCTGGAGCTGCTGCTGGTCCAGTTTTGAGCATTTCTTGGTAAAACTGGAGGCAGGCTGAGAGCTGCTGAATTCCTGAAGCTCTGCAGGGCTTCTGTTGAATAATATTGCAATTTTAAATAAATAAATACCTAGGAAGTAGAATTTAATGCAGAATTTCTCACTCTAAGGTACCATGGGTCCCCTCAGTATTGAAACGCATTGCAGGATCCCAGGGGAGAGCTGATTTTAAGCACTTCAGCCCTCAGGGTAGAGGCATTGTCTTCTTTTTTTTTTAAGGGTTGTATAATGGAAGGCACAGAAAGTGGTCTCAGAAATGGTTTAGTGCCTCTAAATGTGTGCCTTGCAGCTACTCCGACCGAGGGTGCGCTCAGGGAGCACGAGGGGCTATGCCGGGGCAGGTGGTGCTGGCATCTGTCCCCAGACCCATGGGCTCATCCGGTGCTGGGTTTGCAGTGCCAGCTCACCCCGCAGCTCTGCCTGGGCCGTTGCAGGTGTTAGGTTTAAATCTCTTTAATTTTGATAGGGTTTTTGAACATCAGTGTAATTGCTTGTACGTTGGGTGTGTGATTAGAGAGAGAGAGCGTGGATTGATTGCTGCCTGAATGTGGTGGGACTGGAAGCTCATGAAGATGGTGCAGAGGGCTGGAAGTGTCTCTCCAGCCCTGCTTTTCGGGGTTTAGGATGGTATGAAGCTGGCATTGCCTATGTGTCTCCCTGTGGGTAGGTAAAATTCCCGCCTCGGTGCAGAGCAGTATGTCAGAGCGAGCAATATATCAGAATGAAATACATTAATTGGCAAGTGCTGGGAAATTACAGATATGCTTAATGAAAAAGAAAACCTTGTTTACGGTTTCTAATGTGCTGCTGAAGAAACTGGCTCCCAAATAAAAATACTTAAAATTACGATTAGGATTTATTTACATAATTACTGCAAAAGAAATTCCAGGTACGTGCTAAGCAGTGCAAGAGAAACCTCCTGGCTTTCCTTCTTCGCTTTCCTGTTTCTCGAGGTTAGTTTCACTCTTGGTGAGTCTATTAAACCTTCTACTAACTCACTGAGGCAAGAAGGCATTTGTTACAAAATTAATGCATATATATGTGTATATATATATTTGTTTAATTGACTGTGGTAAGAACATATGGCTGAGTAAGAGCCAGATCATCCTTGTAATTGTAGTGTTGGCTGGAGAATGATTCAGTAGGTGGCACTTATCTCTTGATGGCAAAGCAGGCTGATGTCCCGGCGTGGCGGTAGCGACGATGCCCTTGGAGTTTGTTTCCAAGGGGCTGTGTCCTCCACTGGAGTAAGATCTGCCAAAGTTGCCTTATAAATTTATATTAATGACCCGTTCCAAACCGTACTGCCCAGCGTGTCCTGGCCACCTTCCAGCCCCTGCGGAGACCCTGGGCCAGATCCTCAGCCGATGCCTGGGTGGCTCTGTTGACTTTGCTGATTTATATCGGCTGGAAATGCGGAGCATAAAATGCAATAGGCCCACGATGGGGCTGCACTGATTGAAACCAGCCAAGGGTATGACAAATCTTCCTCTTTAATATTTCAGTTGACTTTGGCAAACTCGCCTCTTTCTTGTGTATCCTAAATCAGTGTGTAAGTGCTGCTGACAGTAATTTCCACTTTTGTCTGTGCAGATGGCTGCCCTTCACTGGGCTGCGGTGTTTGTACCTGCTAAGTTTGCAAACACTTTTCTGATACAGCCTCCCGTGGAGCAGTATTTTTCCTTAGCTGTCACGTCTGCGAGACGAAAATGTTCTTTGCTGGGCCCTGCTCGAATGCGAATTTTGTTCTTTCAAGCGAGGGCCACCGAAGTTTGGAGCGGAGGCACTGGTGCGACGTGCCCAGCATGGGTGCTCTGGGAGGGGGTTGAACCATCTGAGGGTTCTAGATGCTCCAAAGAGGGGTCTCAGAGCTGGTGTCCAGACTATTGCATGGCTTTGAAAGTCATGCTTCTGGATCCCATGGCTTTTTAGTTGCATGTCAGTACAGACCCCTGTGCACGATGTAATAATTATCAGATGGCAAATCTCTGGGCTGAAAGCTGCAGTATGAGTACTTAGTGACATGTGTTCTTAAGGCACTGCTGTTCTGTCTCTGTTAACTCTTCCTCAGCGTAAAGAAGAAGCTGCTGGTTTGTTTGGGTTTTTTTAGCTCCTGCCTTAAATACTAAATAAAATCTGCAATCCATCACCCAACTTCAGTGTGTGTTCCCTTGGTCCAGCTACTCTTTCAAGGCAGCCTATTGCACTATTTAAACAAAACAAGGGCAAATAATTAAAATATCATATAATATAATAAATATAAT